>NW_009731840.1:0-333 GCF_000703405.1 Apaloderma vittatum | reverse complement strand
TATTGCTGATTTGTGCATAAGTGATGCATGCAATCCACCTGAGCCAAGAGTCAGGGGTTTCTTGATCTGGGGCTGTCAGGGCAGAGTGTTTTAGTGCCTCCTGCGATTAGCTGGAATTGACAGGCCCTGAGAGCGGGGAATTGCACAACAGGGGAATTAACAGCCAGGGACTGAAGTGGAGTGTGGCACTCGTTTAATCTGCAATTTATCAGTTTACGTGGCTTCTTGTCGCAGGCGGAAGATTACACTCCAAAAAAGAATGCTCCCCTTTCTTTTTTTTTTTAATTTCACCTGACAGGGAGAGGCACGAGCAATATTCAGAGGCTGGCACAA
>NW_009731839.1:0-12257 GCF_000703405.1 Apaloderma vittatum | reverse complement strand
TTCAGCCTCCGGCAGGCTCCCGAGGTGCCAAGATATAGGATGCTTTCTTTCCTTTTCTTCTTTTCCTGCTTTATTTAACTCTCGGGACAATGTTTCAGCACAGTGCGAGCCTGGCGCCTTTGCCCCCGGCTCTGATAAAGGCCGGCCGGAGAAGCGGCACCAGTTACCGTAACAAATCTTTGCAAACGTTTCCACAGAACGTCTCATCTTGCTCCATCTAGGGATTAGATTCATTTTTTTTTTGTCCCGTGAAAGCAGAGTTAAGAGTTTTAAATTTCTCATAAGTAAGAACCACGTTAGAAGTTACGTTACCCCTCGCTTTAGATAAATTATTGCGCTGTGGCTCCTTCGTTAATTCTCTACTTTCTAGAACACACACAGCACCCTGGCCTGAGAGAAAGGAATCCAGGCTATCACCTTGCAGGTGCACACGCGTCAGGAGGCCATTTGCAAAGTAAGTCGAGTGTTGGGAACAAAATTCACACTGAACGCCGCTGTACACGGCGTAAAGTAGAACCTGGAAAACCATGAGAGGAAAATAACCTTTCTCCTCGCCTCCCCTCTTCAATTCTGACACGATCCATCGATTCCAGCTGCTGCGAGTCCAGGGCACATCTTCTGTGCCCCCTTCCATCATCTGGAAAGTTTTTTTGCCATCATTTCGTACAGTTTTACAATGGGAATGTTCCCTGTTAGTTTATTTGTGTGTTATTTCTGGATGGGGTCTATAACCAGCCTATGAGAAAACACCAATTTATTAGTTTCATTTTCCACTCTAAGTAGGAAGCTCTCCACAGAGCTGTGTTGTTGTTTTTTTTTTTTTTAATTGCACATGTAAGTAACCTTTTTCCAATGAACCTACTACTCACTTGGTAATGGGGGGACAGGAAAAGTTGTGCAGGACTTTGCTCAAAGTGGTTGTTATTACTGAACTGTTGCAGGGGCATTACTCCCTCCCACTGATCCCCTGTCCAAATTCTGGAAAAAACCTGCACAAATATCTATAATTTTGTACTTACAAAAACCCAACAAAACCAAAACAATACCCTATTATTTCTGAATAAAGAACAAAAAAGAACACCTTTATGTTGAAGGAACTGTAGACAGAACATTCTCTAATCAATGCTACCTTTTGATTGTTTCAAGAACAAACTACGGAATTGATTGAAAACATTAACTGGAGCTTCTTCCCCAAAAGCAGGTGGAAGAAAAAAAAATAAGATTTTCAGCAGTGTCTATGTCAAACATAGAAAATTATACAAAATGTATATGAAATTGGTCTGCTTTTATTTAGAATCACTTTTTAGTTTTCAATTACCGCAGAACACTTACACAATCTCCATTACTATTCACAGATGCATTTAATTTTTCTTAGAAAACCACATTAGCCCTAAACTTGACCCAATCAACATTTCCTCCTTTGCCACAGCTTGCACCGATCTGACCAAGCTGGGCAGAATTATCACTTGACTATTTATCTGACTAATTATTATATCTGATCCCAACAGCTGAACCGAGAGCAAGGGAAATCTTTTCTAGCAAAACAGAAATTTGCTCCTGTGGCACTGGAGAGAATTCTGTCCCCCAGGCTCACGTTTCAAAGAGAAAGCACTCACTGCAGAGTTAACTCACAGGTTTTATTTACACTTGTCTACAGAATCGTTACAGTTTATCTAAGCCAAATGAAACCATAATTTTCCTTTGTCTGCAGCCTATTGTTTGCTAAATTTAAAACCTTCCATCTGTTAAGTACAGCAACGATTTTAATACAAAGCACAAGAAAATAACCCAAAGGCTAACAACATCGCATCTATCGGATCTGATTTTTACAATTTAGTAGTTGGACTTCGAAGTCGTCAGAGGCAGTTACAAGACTAACCTGCTCTTGTGCAATCTACACACATTTAGCACTGAAATTAGATATAAAAGAAAGCATTAAAGAAGAAACTGCAGAGCATTTTTTTCTGCAAAAAGATTATCAAAGTAGTGTTTCTACACCAAAAACATTTTGCTTATCTACCAGTCCAAAAGAAGCGTCTTTAACAAAAAAAAAGGAAAAAAAAAAAAAAGCAAAATGTAGTTTTGAAATTTTGCTCCGTTTGTTTTTGTGCAGTTCATTAAAGAAAAGCAGCGGTCAATTATGGAAGTTTTACTACTGAAATAAATGCAGATATATTGCTGTTTGCTTGCATAAAAAGATTTTTCCTTAACATACTTACCTTGTGACGGCACTGAAGATACTTAAACCTTTCTTAACCAAACGGAGCTCAAGAGAGACCAAGTTTTAATGGGATATTGCTAGTAAAATAGATTCAATAAAGCATTTTAAGCCATAAATTAGGTTTAAGGGAAGAAGAATGACTGGTGAACACATTTAAGATGTGAGAACTCTCTATGTAGTTTATTAATTCTTGTTTTTAAATATAAATAAAATGCAGATACCTTGAAAATTTTAGTCAGCCCCAAACGAATTTTACAGGCAGTGGAAGCTTCACTTGATTCCAAGAAGCTAGTTCCAGATTCCTCCATCCCAAGAGACGTTCCTACACGATCCTTTTATAAACTAGGATCGTGGAGTCCAGGGTCCAACGGGAAAGCTTTGCTGACCGCAACGAGTCACTGCTAAGTGAAACTTCGAGGAGAAAATAATCTCGAGGCACGGGCAGCTACAGGGCTTGAGGAATAGAGAGGACAGAGCTCAACGTCTCCAATGTCCTCGCTTCGCATGAACAAGCCTGACTCAGAGACTCTAACTCACTCTCTACAAAATCGCATGACAGACTGAATGTTTAGTAGCTATTTTGCACTGAGCAGAGCTAACGAGAGGGGTACTCATCTCTATTTTTACTTCGGCATAGAAAAAAATAAAAAAGAATTAGACCTAAGCCCTCACTACTGTCATCCAGCTAACACTAGCCCTATAGCTACGCTAATCACTTGTGGTCCCATATGAGCTGCAGCAAACAAGCTCAGGGGTCGGATGCAGAAAGCTCACGGTTCTTCCTGAATTCCTTGGATTTTTAATTGTCCCAAGAAGAGCAGAGCTGTGCTCGAACACATCCAACCTGCACCTGCTCAGACACACGCGAGAGAGCCAGGAATCGAGGAACTGAGTCTTTAAAAATAACACCATCCCCTCTGCACTCAAACAATAAAACTTCACGCCTCCTCTGGGGAGTTTATGGCTTAAAATGCTACCTCACGTTTTGCTTCATGAATGAACAAAGCTGCAGTTTTCCAGCAAGCAAGGACAGACATGCACCTCTACTAGCAGATTTAGCACTTCTGACCAAGTAAGACACCAACTTCTTAAAAATGTCTCATGCACTGACTGGATTTTTTTTTTTTTTTTAATCTGAGCTTTACTGCATTATTTCTTTTTAGAACTTGTACGGGAACCAGAATGGGAAGATCCAGATGATGATCTGCGGCGTCTGTAAGATACAAATGGAGAAAGCATGCAAAGAAATAAGTTGAAATTAATTTTAGCATTCACTGCGAGTAGTCTGTATCCTACAATAGCTGGAAGCTGGGGGGGGGGCTTCTAAGAATATAGAAATAACTTTAAACCACTTTAAGCTCAGGACAGTGAATTTAATACTACAAATTTAAGTTTAATTCTGAAAATAGGATACAATTTCTAAGCGCAATAGTTACTTATGAAAATAAATGAATAATGTACACACTAACACTTGCACACACTGAAAGAATGGCAAGCCAGATTTTTCTATGGAACGTGCTCCTAGCAGGAGTTGTCATTGGAGAGGGGGGAGAAAAAAAAAAAAAAAAAAACCAAAAAAAAAAAAAAAAAAAAAGCTCAATTACGGAGGTTTTAATAGGAAGTAAGAGTAGGGGAGGTGAGAAAACTACTTTTAGTATCAGAATAACTGATCAGATTCAATTCTTTCCCAGTGAACCTCAGTCCTTCAGAAAAGAAATAAAATAATAATAAAAAAATAAATCACACATTTAAATACACCCATTCTTATTCTACATAAACCCAAACCTTTCGGGTGACCGTGATCTCGATCGTCTTTTTTTGCGATCACCAGATGAAGAGGATCTAGAACGACTTCGCTTCTTGCTTCTCTCAGGGGAAGAGGATGAACGAGAGCTTGAGTAAGATCTTTTTCTTGGGGTGGAAGACCCCCTGTAGGACCTGGAGCTGGATCTTTATTGATTAAGAAATAAATCATATTTAATTCTGGTATAACAGAGGAATAACAAAGAAAGAACAAAAAGAGACAGTTCTCATGAACGCTCACTGCTCTAGTGACATCAGCGCTCTGTCAAATAACCGTGTGGGTGCTTTAATACTTACTCCTTAGTTATCTGCCAATAAAGACTTCTACTGCAGTAGTAATTTCCTTAGTCAATTTTGCTAGTGTTTCTTGATATACAGACCAGGGATGGTTTGGAAACCTCTTTCCCACACTCCCTAGAACGATGCTTTTGGACAGAGAAGCAACGCGAGGCCAGGCCAGGCCGTAGCACTCACAAAGCGAAACAGCTGGAAACCTGCAGCCGTAACGCTGACTTCATGTTTCCAGTGTGAGATATCCATTAATGAGATGAGATTTACCAATCCCACCTCATACTGGATGAGATTTACACTGCCTTTGTTCATCTTACTGGAACAGTAAATGCCCCCACAAAGTACCTTTACAAATCTGCAAGTAAGTTTGTGTAGAGAGTAAGACCTTCCACAACCAAAATGTTTTTAAAAAAAACCTTTTAGAATACACTCCTTTTGGTATTAAAACAACAAAAAAAAGAATCGGCTTCATTTACAAGCACTCAAAAATCACTTTGGTTACCTAAAAACCCCCCAAGTGTGGAAAAAGTAATAGAGCTAGGAAGTCCTAAACTGCAATCTCAAAATTATATTAAAACACCTAACGGGATTTCTTTTTTTCAGCAAGCTGGGTAAACCATTTTAAAAAATGCCATTTCTTTTTTAAATACAAAAGCACAACAATATCATTGATTGGTCAAATATTTTCAGGGTTCTCACCATCAATCCTAAAGCAGCCCTATTTCACCCAGGCTAACAGGCTGGGGACCCTCACGTGCGCCGCCGGGTGCAAGCGAACGCACACCGTTCACAATTCCCCACCTCAAGCTTCCTCATTTACAGTTTTAAGCTTCTCTGCACACGCAGAGGTGGGACAGCTCTTCATCCTGTCAGAAAAGGGAACTCCTGCCTGTGCCAGGACAGCTGGAGGAACTGCCACGTTTCTGGTAGGCGCAGGTCAGCTACCTCCAAATCCTGCCAGCTTCTCGTGCAACTTACTACCAACATTTGGCGTCGGTTCCCCCCACATTTATAAAGGCAACAGCAGCACTATTTAGACAGTTAGATAAGGTATCACTAAATACAAAATCAGAAGCACAGCGTATTTGCTAATGTTCCTCCATATCAAGCAGTCAAAGTGGAAATGGTAAAACCAGCAAAAATTACGGAAACAAGTAAACATGCATTGAAAGTCTTCTTCCTTCAAAGTGATGATCTGTGGCGTCCACTCGTCTAGCTTAGATCAGCCTTAAACTCTTCAACCAAAACCTCGCATTCTCAAGAAACACATCTGTAGTGGCAACAACCTCGTGCAGAGACCCAAGGAATTCTGACTTCCAAGATAAAAACGAGTTAATGCTTTTTGACTGGCATAATTTTACGATGAAATCAACAAGCGGTTGGTTCTTCTGCACTTTTTTCTCTCTGCAAGCAGAGAGTGCTACCTCATTCACCTTGATTTCGACCCACGAGATCTAGAGTGTTCTCTGGAACTGGAACGAGATCTTGATCTGGAACTGGAAGAACTTCTGGAATGGGACCTGAAACAACACGGAAGATTTTTTTTTCCAGTGTCTGACTTGTATTTAGCAGAGTACAACAGCAGAGACAATGATACATCGATACAGTTTGGCTTCCTACTCCTCCTGGTACCACCACGGCACGTTTTAAACCAGAAACTTGAACACAGTAGGGTAGTGCATTACAAAAAAATTATCAAGTCAGCTTTTTACTGCGTTTCCTAAAACAAAGCACAAAAATTAAACAGGAGCACAGTTGTGTGGCAAAATGAAATAACTACACATTTGTTAACTGTTTCCTAAAACCAATGTCTTCACACTTCATTTGTGCCTTAACTCGAAAACCACCAGTTTCTCTGCAAAGCAGAGCAGGCCAGAGTATGAGGACTAGCGAGCTCAAATGTTCCTCAATTAAGTTCTCACAAGCATTTTGCTTAAGCAGTTTCAATTTTTCGTTAAAAATTAAGGAGGAGTTAATTCTTGGCTGAGATGTGGACACAGCTAACGCGACTTGTGACTAGTCATAATTATTTTCAAGTTTTTCCCATTGCTGGATTTTCTTTAAAGCACAAACCACAAAAGATACGTAAAAACGGTAGCAGGCTTGCGGTAACCATTGTAAAAAGAACACATTGCAATCAAATTCTAATAACCTTTTTAGGAAAAATGCTCTATACATGCTGTCATTCTCCTAGCTTATATCGTTACCACATCTTTTTCATTGTACGGTGCAAAACAAAAGCAGTATGAACAGACTAACTAGAAAACACATTTAGACCTTTTTAAAAACTGCAGAGAAGTATCCATAAATAGCACCCGCTTTTTCCAATTAATAATGTGTCGCTAGAAGAAAGAAGTTCAACAGAAAGCTGAGGCAGATGCTTAGCAAATTTTGGGTTCGATGAGCTACTTTTTCACTCTTAATGTTTGCGAATTAAGGAGCAAAATTACAGCCAGATTAAGTTCTTCCCTTTGTCTGACCATCTCCCTGCTCAATCTAAGAGCTGCACTCAAACGCAGCCCATGCTGGTCCTACACGGGACAACAAGGCCACTGCCTTGGAGATCAGCCTCCACACTTGCCTTCATTTACAAAAACCGCCAACAGCCGGCCAGCTCAGCTGTTGTTATTTTCTTCTTGGAACCACGCGGCAAACGCCCATCTCAAGGTGGCGTTTGAAGGAGCGGAGAGGCCGACAAGAGGTGGCGAGAAGAACTTAATCTTTTGTAGAAGAGGCAGCATGAAGGAAAGCACGACAGCAATGGGGGGAAAGACAGAAGAGAGACAGCGGCTGACACCTGGTTAGTACGAGGATGGAAGTGTTTGGGCAGCAGCGAGGGCGGAGCAGAGCAGTTACAGAGCCGGGAGGACCACAAGAAACTTGAACTTTCTGTATACGCGCTTCACGTATAACCCTGCAAGCTAGCACCCACATGAGGTCTTCAGCCCATCAGATCACCGTTGTAATAGCTGTGAGGCAGCTAAAAAGCTACGATGGGATTTGCATCGCCTGATTGCAGAGCATTTCTCAAATCATTTCTGTATTACTGAATGTAAATAATGATGCAAGATCTTCAACCTACGCAGCAGACTTTTTTTTTGTGGCCCCACGATCAATATAAGCCTTTAGCATTACTCTGATAACATTGCCATAGCACTTGAAGCTTTGTGGCTCGCCATTGAACTGGAGTTCAAGTTTCTTGTCCTTATTTCCAGGATATTCTCCCTTCGCTGAATCTGGACTGCATCATCACTGCCCTCTCCTGCCACCACCTCCCACTTGAACAAAACCACCCTCGGCTCAGCATCGCTAAAAAACCCAAAAGTTCACCCACTGAATCACATATGGCCAATAAGCCTAAAAATAAAATTCAGAATAAACTACGTATTAAAATTTATTTGAAGGATTCAGTTGAAGCATTGACTTAAATCTACTACATCAAGCAAGAGGACATAAGAAGCCTCCCTGCTGAGGATCCACAGCAGCTCAGAACAGAACATTATCTACCTGTGTAAATTCTGTACATGAAATCATTAACATTATTAAACTAAAACTGTAAGGCAATCAAGAAAAAAAAGTAAATAAAGTTAGATACTGACATTTTGCCTGGTGTTACCCTTGACCTGTACCCGTTTACCTGGACCTAGACCTTGAGCTTGAATGAGAGGATGAGCGCGATGAAGATCGAGAATGGGAAGATCGAGACTTAGAACGACTGCGCCTATTGGATTTCTTTTTCTTATTAGTGTCCTCTTCTTCACTGGCATCAAGATTATATTTTGAAAGGTCAGCATCATCTTCATCCTCATCCTGAAGAACAAACGCAGATGTACAAAAAACCATGTAAGGAATACTTTGATAGTTTTCTTCAATTAGTGCTTCTTATTTGCTCTATGGTTATATTTTGTGCTTTTCTTCAACCTTTGAAAATACTGTTGTTAATGCATTTAACAAGATCCAAAAATTCTAAGACTAAAGAGTGACTGAAAAATTGTGTTCCAAAGCAAACTAGTGAAAAGCCTGCAAAAACCCCACCCAACGCCCCATTTTCTGTTATTTAATGAGGTTAACGAAAACACAGACATTCCCTTTTACCAGTTACTTATTATTTATGGTTTAAAAAGAAAAATATGTCTTTGAATGCAGATATTTAGAACATGCACACACGTTACAGAAGCAGTACGCACCATTATTCTGATTGCTACTCCTCTGCATTGCTCTAAAGGCAGCGAAAAGCGACCAAACCTTACCCAGTAATACTAAACAGCACCGTAGTAATAATTAGAAAATAACTGCTAGAAAAAACCCAAACACGTTACCTCATCCAATTTGTATTTGGAGAGATCTTCATCCTCATCCTCCTCATCTTCCCCTTCAGACTCCTTATCTTCTACTTCCTTCAGGATTGATGCAGGACCGACCGGCTTCCCTCTGTATTTTTTCTTTTTGCGTCCAAACTAAGAAATTTTATTCCGTTAGCACAGGATTTAATCAAAAGTAATTTCCAACTCTATTTTTGGATAAAGCTTCTATGAGAAAATAGATCAATTTCACAGAATCACAGAATGTTGGGGTTGGACGGGACCTCAAAAGATCACCTAGTCCAGTCCCCCTGCCAGAGCAGGATCACCTACAGCAGGTCACACAGGAACACGTCCAGGCGGGTTTTGAATGTCTCCAGAGAAGGAGACTTCACACCCTCCCTGGGCAGCCTGTGCCAGTGCTCTGTCACCCTCACAGTGAAAAAGTTTTTCCTAATAGTTTTTTGGAACCTCCTATGTTCCAGCTTGTACCCATTGCCCCTTGTCCTGTCATTGGACGCGACTGAGCAGAGCCTGGCTCCATCCTCCTGACACTCCCCCTTGACGTATTTATAAACATTAATGAGGTCACCCCTCAGCCTCCTCTTCTCCAAGCTAAAGAGCCCCAGCGCCTTCAGCCTTTCCTCACCAGGGAGATGTTCCATCCCTCCATCATCCCTGTGGCTGCGCTGGACTCTCTCCAGCAGTTCCCTGTCTCTCTGGAGCTGAAGGGCCCAGAACTGCACTCAAGATTCCAGATGTGGCCTCACCAGGGCAGAGCAGAGGGGCAGGAGGACCTCTCTCGACCTAATAATCTTTCAAATAAGATACTGCTTGAAGGGAAGTAGAAATATTACAAAACATTGATTAGCAGCAAGAAACTTTCTAAACAGATGCTTGTCTTAGAGACAATTAGTACCCACAGACAAAATTAATGGTAAAAAAGATTATTTTGTACTTAGGTCTCTGGGATATCTTTATTAAACAGCATTGAGTATCTGGCTGAAAACATGCATGGCCCTGAAGACACTTCCCTAAGAAGTTTTATGAACTCAGCTTGTACCAGTTTAATTTGAACTTGTTCTTAGTTTTTAACCCCCAAGCCCATAAACCAGACGCATTCTGAGTTCAGAGCTTTCACACAGGAGCATCTGACAAGGAGATGCCTCACATGGTGCCTCTGACTTGTGCTTTGCCCTGTAAGGAAACAAGAGTGGATGCACCCAAAACACAAATCACACCAGACGCCTCTACAGAGTAACACAGGTACCAAAACCTCACCTCATCGTACTCCCCGTCCGATTCTTCGCGTTCTATATACTCAACATTCTCTCGTTCATTAAATCCTCCTCCATATCCTTTAAAAAAAAAAAAGAAAAAAAAAGGTAAAACAAGACAATCTCTTGAGCTGCAAATTCAGCTACGTTAAGCATGAAGTTTAAAATGCGCTTTCAGAGGCTCTGGAAACCTTTGGTGGATTTATAAATGCCCGCTGTAAGAACATAATATGATCTCAGGGGGACCATGAATTCCTCCCACACACGTTTATTAAATATTGTACCTCAGAAACCTAATTGAGAAAACAGATTAAGACACATAAACAGCAAAGAAACAATAGCATTTAAAAGAACAGAAAAAAAAAAAAGCTGGGACATGAAATCATATATGGCTTCAGGGAGCAACAGGAAGCAAAGCAGCCTGTAGTTCCATCGAATCGTACAACTCCAAGGTCTGCCTTAAGAATCTTTCTGTTCCTTTTTATAAGGTGAGTGGAAAACCTCCACAGCTTGTTCTAATTTCAGTGACTCTGGTATTCACTGCAAGCGCGTGCGCCACGCTAGCTGTCCTGCACGTGACACCAGAACTTGAAAAATTAACTAAATGCTAAAAATATGTAATGATATTAATACTATGTGAAATACAACTCTGTAATACACTTAAAACATAAGAACTTTAAAAAATATTTTTTTCCTTTTTATCAACAAGCTCTGTGCTCTCCTCCTCTTTTTTATTTTTATGTGTTAGTGCTACACTCGGTGCATTAACCTCTCTGCCCGATCCCACGCGCGGTGGGAACGGCAGAAGCAGCCACAATTGCGCTGCACGGAAATCTGCTGCTCTAGTTACCACTGGCTTTGTTGTTGATGCAGGAGGAACTTTAAATATGTCACAGCATGACCAAACCTCAAACCTCATTAAGAGATAACAAGCCTAATCCAGCCAGCCCTCAAACACAGCTTGTGACTGCCGAGTCCTCGGGAGACAGACGCTCTACATACACTAGACCTTCTGAGTTTAATGAAATATTGTGTTATTGGTTCTACATATCTTAGGGTAAAAATCAAATTCGCAGGCAGTTTAAGCTGAATATTCACTGACTCTCCAAATGAAACCACCACATGCTTTACACGCTACTAAAAGTAATCAAGTAAAAGAGCCCAGAGATTTATTTACATAGAGATCATTCAACTTTGTTAGCTCTGCTGTAAAAACAATCACTTTAATTAAATTACACTGCGATTTATAAAAAGCTTTCTCACACTAATTTGAATGCCTTAAAACCACACACAACTTACCTGTCCTCTCCTCCAATTTTGCGTACTTTGGAGTATTACACATGTTACACTCTGACCTTCTGGCCCAGTTCACGTTGCCACATCTTAGGAGGCAAAAAGGAACAAAACAGAAACGAGAAATGTTTTATGTCAAATCAAAAAGCTTAAGTGTTGAGGCAACACTTCAAAAAAAAAGAATCGTAAGAAGTGTTGTGCTGAAAACTCAGCCAATACAAAGTAACTCCTAAGGCCAACAGTCTCTGAGACACAAAGAACTGCAGGACAGTCTCTGGGTGTTCTCACTGGTAGTCCTTCTCCAGTTTAGATCTTAATGTTCTCAGCTGATGGCTTGGAGAAACATCTAAGAACCTAACTATGTGCTAAACGCTACTCCTTAAATATCTAGGGAATGTTAAAAACAAAGCAACACAGTGCAATGAAGGTTTTACTTCCATCTAGGAATTTCTTCCAAACTTGAGAAGCATCTCTGCTTATCAAAGAAAAACATGAACTTTTACCTGCCCAGTCTTGATTTTTTTTTTAGTCTTTCTCCAGTCACGTTAATTAAGTAACTGCTGCCCAGCAAACAAAAATGAACACTACCCTCACAGCAAAACACTGAGTGGAACAGCTGCAAGTTTTAATCATTCTCATCAGTATAAGTAAATTTATACTGACAAACTTAAGTATCACACTGTAGATGTGTTGTGCGGCTCTAAGAAGACCCTGCATTTTGTTCAAAGGGCATACGTTTTACACTGCCAGTCGTTAGCACTGAAGAGGCCACGACTCTTTTCAGCAAGTGTCTTTCCTATTTCAGTCCCTCCAGCTTTCATCATTTTGGCTTCCGTCGTTTTTTCTGGAAAACAAAAAAAAACAGAACAACGAAAACCAAAGAGATCTCTAGCATCCTGTTTTATGGGTGATTAAAAAAATACATATGTATTATTTAGAAGAGCAGAAATATATATATGTACTATATATATACATATATATGTACTATATATACACATACACACGTATGTATGTACTATATATATGTATGTATGTATTATTTAGAAGGGCATTAATATTATTCAGAAGGGC
>NW_009731838.1:0-20024 GCF_000703405.1 Apaloderma vittatum | reverse complement strand
TGGCCAACCTCCAGTCATCTGGGACCTCCCCGGTAATTAAGATAGTAATTAAGAGAAGTAATAATAATAAGTATTAATAAGTATTAATAATAAGTAATTAAGTAATTAAAATAGATCGTAATCGATCTTAATGGACAGATTTTTTTTACAGCTGCAGTCTAATCTCAAAGTCATAAACCACCCAAACTCTTACGATGATAGAGTATGTTATGGTCCTGCAGTATCTAACGATTCCTATACCCAACAAATAGAAAGTAGTGAATGTATATGGTTTATTCTACTATTTTATTATTGCCTTATGGCCTTGTCTAGCTGTGGAATGTACGCCTGCAAAAATCTAGACAAGAAATAGCTAATATGAATTTTAATTTCTCAGTTTTCAAAGTACTGAAAAATGAGACAGATTTCTGTTCTTTCCCTGTCTCTGGAGAAAGGATAGGTCCTGACAGGTGGCTCAACAGTCTGCTTCAGAATACAAATATTAATTTCTCATCTGCCAAAAAAAGGAGGGAAAAACCGCCACCATAATTGCTGTTATGGAATAAAGAATTGGATTTTTTTCTTCAGACATTCTCCCTTTCCAGATTTATTGCAAACCTCAGCCAATTTTACATTATGAACTCAACAAGCCGTGTTCAGAATAGATTAGCTTCACCATATTCCAACTGCAGCAGAATTTCTAGGAATCAGGAGATTCCTGGCAATTTCTGACACAGGATAAAAGGTTTTTCTTTAAATGCAGAATTTTTGGCATCTGTTGTTAAAGTGGTAAATTATAAGCAACATCCAACAACATTAGTGAAGCGTTGTCTAATTTTAGAACGATCTGCGCTAGTTACATACAGACCTCACCACGTACATTTTGGGATTAATTAAGAAGAAATATTACATTATGTAAAACTAGTGTAGCTTAGCATGCAGGCCTTGATGTACCCTGTCAGTAAACTAGGTAATTGAGAATATGAAAGTGGGAAGAGTGCCTAGCCTGGAGGATTTCCTCCTGGAACTCTGGAGACATCTCACTGAATTGCTCTTGTCAGGAGATTCGACATCTGTGGCGACTCGTTTTTGAAGGGCAGCTTTGTCCTCTGACACTGTGAGAAGTCCTATTACCAGTTATCTTGAACTGGAAAGAAATGCTATGCTGTATTTCGACTGTAGATCTGTTTCAGTTCATAATGACATTGAAATACTGGCAAAACGTCTGGCAATGAGTCGAGAGGAAGCACTAGACTTTGTCACATACACCAGTTCAGCTGAGCTTGTCAAGGTGGCCTTTATAAACTATCGAACATGTAAGTAGTGACATGTTATGACCTCAATCCACAAGTCATTCTAATACAACTTTACTCTCAGAAAAATGCTTTGGCAGGGTGGCTGGAGCTATTTTTATATGCAAACAGTTTCAGTCTGTACTGCTCTTTAGTTCTTTGCTCCAGCTGTCCTGTTCTTGCTCTGTCTCATACTGATTAACTGGTGAATGGGTATGTAAATACTGTGCTCTCTCTCATGATTTCCCATATAAATAGCTTTAATTCCTCTCTCCCTGAATCTGTACGGAAAGGTTAAAATACTAACGGGAATATGAATGTTGCAGTTGGTTAGTCCCTTCCTAATGCTCACAGAGTGCTGCGACACGTGTGGTGACGGTAGAGCTCGCGCTTCCAAACGAGGTCCTGCGCATGGTGAGTGGTTTGCTCAGAGCTTCAGAGGCCTGCCAGAGAGCCAGAATTCCTGAGTATGTTAAAAATTATCTGGTGTCTTCCCAAGTCCATACTTACAGTATATGTGTTGGTCAGGAGGCAGTCTTCTGTGAGTTTAGACTTCCTTGCTCTAAAGGCTTAGCAGGAGCTTCATCAGAGCTCTCCAGAAGATTTCCAGTTATAGTAGCATATAAATACAGTGACAATAGCACAATGACTGTGGTCGTAGGATGTTTCGCAGGAATGTTTTTCTTTCCTGACCAAAATGAACATTTTATTCTGTAGTATGTGCTGGTTCTTTAATAAGAGTGTGATGGATATGCTGTGGCTGGGGACGAATGCAAACAAGACTTCACAGTAGACTTGACTTCTGCATCCAAAATGCCGCCAGTGGCCATTGGACAAAGATGTCCCAGCAGATGTTTTTAGCAAAATGGAAAAGCAGACTACAGCTGGAGTAGAGCAGTAGGGTCCAGACCTTAGCTTTCCTGCTAAAAATACCTTATTTTTGAAGAGATGAAAACCACAGACATTCGAAGCTCACTTCTACATGCATTTGTGGTTCAAATTTTGAATTAGCTGAAAGAATCCCCCTTATCTCCCTCTGTTTTCCTCCCTTCATTGGGGCTCTTTATTCCTTGCACATTCTACCCTTTCTTACTGTCCCATTCCCCCCTCCCCGCACCGTCATTGACTGCTGGGACACAGACTGGGAAAGCCCAGGGCAAGGCAGTGCACTGCACGCATGGAGCAATGCCAAGGGATCCCTGCACTGCAGGGTTCCAGGCGTCAAGGCCAGAAAAAGCAGCTTGCTTGGTTCAAGCACTTGAAAAAAAACCTTGTCCTCATTTCATCCTTGCTCATGGGCCATACTAAATATAGCTCACCACTGAGAAGTCTGCAATACATAGAATTGTGGTATTCCAGCAGATAGCTGCATAGCATTCTGTGCTTTTCCTCCTCTGTTTCTGTACAAAACTCAAAAAACTTAGTCACTCACAGACACACAAGAATATATTTACTCTCAGTGGCTGCATTTACCATCAAAGTTGCTAGTGTTTCCTGAAATTGGTTTCTGATCCCTCTGACAGACTGTGGGTTTTTTCTTTTTTTTTAAAAAGGTTAATTTCAGGGAAACTATACAACATACGTGAAACTCAAATATCAACTGTGCAGATAAATTGTGGTATCGAGGGTGTAATGCTTGTGACCTGCCTCCAGTTTCCTGAATTCCAATGAATTCCCAGTTTCCACTAGCGGGTGGCCAGCAGACCTGAGTGTGGTTATTTTCTGTTCATTTTGTGCCAGCATGTGGTTGTGGTGGTGGTAGAAGGGTAGGAGCGGTGTGATTTGATGGAGAGAGGGAAACACTAGACTTGAGAGTGGGGAGGTGAACCTATTGGTTGTGCTCACTGAGTTGTTTCAGATCCTATACGTGAATCCTCTTCATGTGACGGACCCACGGTATAAATACCAAGAATGCGGCGCAGCCGGCGAGTCTTTGGCAAAGAGCTCATCTCTGGTGATTCATCCGGCATCCTTTTGCTGCTCTGCGTATGACGATCTCTCAGACGCATACTTGAAAGGCGCAGCTAAAGCTGAATCTGGTTTTTAAAAATAAGCCACAGAGTTTTGCACAGCATGAAAAAAGAAACAGTGATCCTGAGTGTCCAGAGCTGCCAGTGCGGATTGCCAGAGCAATTGCTGCTGGACAGAACTCTTATTTTTTCACTGGCTGTTTGGAAACAGCTTTGAGAGACTTCCCTCTGTGAATGTCACTCATACCTTAACTCTGAGACACTGAGAGTGTCACTGGCAGCTTCCCAGAAGTCCTGTGGCTAACTCTAATTTGCATAAACTTTTCTGCAGGCTGGTATATGCAGAGAGAAGTGGGTTCAGCTGAAGTATTTTCTTGTCTTTACGTCTCTTCCCTCATCTCCTTCCAGCCCCCTTTTTCAGGGGGCACGCTTGCACGGGAAGAAGCGGATCTGGGAGGGTCTGTGGCGTGGCATTGCACTCCGCTGGCTTTTACGCCATCATTCAGCAGCCATTCCCCTCTGAAAATGGGATTTTGGTGCAGACGTGAGGCTGTGCAGAGACCCTGTCAGTGCTCCAGAGAATCATTGTCCCCTCTGCTTTTTTTCCCTCCTAATTAGCAGTTTGACTTCATAGCACTTTGCCCGTCAGTACAGCACACACCGCAGCCTTCCTCCCCTCTGGCACGCTGGCGTGAACTCTGCGCCGATGTCACATGATTTACAAAGCCAAGAGCTGAAAAACTGGGCAATAACAGATTTACGTTTGCACATACAGCCCAAAATCTGCCCACCCACATATTTGTGTGCTGAGTGACTCCTGGGTGCTGCGCTGGCAAAATGCACGACCTTAGCTCTTTCACAAAACTAGGACAGGATTTGTAGGACAAGACAAGGAAGGCCCCGTCTAAATTTTAAGGAGTTTGCAAACAATTGCATTTTTAATATAGCTTTCTATGGATAATTCTCTATTTTACAAAGAAGAAAGGTACAAAAAGAAAGTTTGCTAGCATTCCAGAATGGATTTTCGAGACAAACTTATTGCTATTTTAATTATGCTAATTGCCAGGAAGATAATGTGCTGCGTGGGGGAGAGCAGGACTGTCTCCAGGTGCTGGATGGACATCGCTGAGTTGAAGCAGGATAGACTGGCAGGATTCTGGTTTCCCCCACCTTTTCTGGATCTTTGAGCTCCTGCCTTATTTAAGACTAATAATAAGCCACCAGAATTGCCCAAATGTTGAAAATAAGTACTTTTGTGCTGCTGTAGCTGCCTGTGCTCGTAAGATACACACTGACAGCATGCTAGTTTCTACACATCTATGGCTCAGCAATGCAAGGCGTGGATGCAGGTCAGGTATGACTCCAACAAATCAGAGTGGGTGGAGAAAAGATACTTCTGTACTGGAGATATAATGGGCAGAATTTCTTCCACCTGAATTGTCAGAATATACAGAATATACAGAAGCCTCGTTAAAAATGGTGCTAAGCATCGTTTTTGGAAAGTGTCTCTGTGCAAGGGCATCCACAGCATTTAGAGCGATAAAAATCATCTACTGAACTGAGTCGGATGGCCTGGTTGAAGTGGAGCTGTAAATAAAGGGGTAGGCGGTTTCCTGCTAAAACTCCCCTGCATGTCCAAGAACCCACTGTGACTCAGCCGTTGCAGTCACTGGGAACTCAGCGCAGACACCCTTTTCTAGTTGGGTGGTTTTACTTCTCTTTTTGCATACGAAGAGGGGCTCCATTCACCCCTGGAGGACCCAAATTGACAATATGATCCATTATTTTTTGTTGTCTTAATGATCTTACAGTAGACCAATGAGACTATTCGTGTTAAGCTGACTGATTGTCAATGACTCATGCCTGAAAAACTGTCTGTCTGCTTGGATTTTTGTTAGACCTTGATAAGAAAGTTCCTGAGACTTAGATCAACATACCTTAACAGGGTTCTTAAGGGAATCTCTTGATGGTTTAATAATTGAATTTTCATTGCTTGTTTTCATATGCAAGAAGGCTTAGGAAAGACTGATTTTTTTATTGTTTTAAAGAGTCTGTGTGCAAACATGCTGAATGGGAGACAATTATTTGCTTACTATACATTTTCTAATGTACCTACTCTTCCTTCAAAGAATTAGCATTTTTGGCAAGATGAACTGAGTTGGAAGAAGCTATGCCCTTGATAAAATAACAGCAGCAGCAATGTCTAGTAGCTTTTAGGTCTGCAGCATCTAGAGTCTTACTTGCTCTAGAATATTTTATGTCTGAAGCTGTCAGATGTCATCTTACTCCTCCAGGCTCATAGTTTCTGTACATCCTTTGTCATTAAGACAGTGTTTTTCCTGGTCCATTTTGAACCTGCACAGACAGTTGCCTCTCCATGTGAAAAGTTCTGTACCCACATGGATTTAATCTTGGCATTGGCTGTTAATAAAGCAGATTTGGGAGATTTGCAGGTTCCCATGAGCTGAGCTAGAATGGGCTGTTCTGTTCTTCTCCCCTTCTTTATTCCATGCAATATTTATTCTGTTGCTTCTTTCTTTCCTCTTTTATTTCCAGCCTGTCTCCTTTCCTCCAGTTCACAGTCCTTTTTTTTTTTTTTTGAATTTATTGTACTCCTTCTGTGCTAGTCCCAGCTAACTCCTTATTGGTTCTTCCATAATACTGCTGGAAGCTTGTCCTCATCTGACCTTCCTCTGTATGAACAAATTCTAATGTTCCAGGTTTAAAATCTACTTCACTCTGCTTTCTTCTATTTTCCAGCCTGATGTTTTCTAATTACTTCCTCTAATTTCTGTTTAATATTTCTTTTAGTTTCAAGATGCATTCTGTCTTTTACTTTCTTTCTTTCTTTCTGATATTAAGTGTACTTTGTACCATCGTGGGTTGTTTTTTTTTTTCTGAGTATTAAGTCTACCTTCTGCTCCAGAGTTTTCAGTTTAGCATCTGAAAGTTATCTGTGGTTCCTTGTCGTGAACTTCCTTTCTGGGAAGTTCAGCCCCCTTGTATTTTGACTCAGGTCGTTAACATCCAAGTAGACTCTTTCTTTCTTGCCAATTCCCATAAGTGCCCACCTTTCTTCTCTTTTCTCTTCCCCAGTTCCCTCAAGCACCTCACACAGCAGTGCTGTGCAGCACATCCCACAGCCGCGCGCTTTCCCTTAGGCTTTTTCCTCTTTTGCTGCTCTTACAGCTATGAATCGTGGAGGAGCTGGTGTGTTATGAAATCTTCTAAATCTGAAAAGCAGCAGTCAGAGTTTTCACAAAGTGCACCCAGTGAGGGGGATAGTCAAGGAGCTGGTGCCAAGAAGGAGCTCAGATTATTGCGGAGGCTGAAGGGAACTGAGGGGTGGGTGGCACTGGGGACCTGACACTGGGGAGTCGGCCAAAAGGCAGGGGCAGCACTGGGAATGCCAGAGGGTTATGTGAAATCAGCTGTGGGGTGATTCCAGGCAGACAGAAAGGGAAGGTCCAGGAAGGATGTGTAACCGACGGTTGTTGGGTCAGGGAGGGGATGCTCTGGTGTGGAAGACTGAATGGTTTTATTTTGCGAGAAGCAAGGCAGCTCTGTAGAGAAAGCAGAGGTTTTGAAATGGGTTTGGAGAAGTGGGGTAAAGTATGCGGAGGACACCAGGTCCAAAGACTGGGGGAACTGAGAGCAACGGGGGGAAGTTTAGATGTGGTGTTGGGGGAGATGGTGAGCTTTGCAGAGTAGGGTTCAGGGTTGGACTTGGTGATCCCAAGGGTCTTTTCCAACCTGAACGATTCTGTCATTCTAAGTGTTGCAGATGGGGTATGGATGAGGGTACTCAAAGGCAGGAGGGGTTGTGAATCACCATCTAGCATTAACTGGGATCCTGGTTTGGGGACTGAGGACATGCGGTGACCTGGTGCATCCCCCTTCCTCCCAATGGGCTGCTGTAAATCTCACAGCCCATCTTTTTCTTCTGTCAGAGCTATGGTGGTATATAGCATGTCAGCACATAGTACAACCACTTCCGAACGGAAGGTTTAACAGGTAACCTGATTTCCACACCAAATGATAATTTTATTTCACCAGGTGGCCAGAATACTCATCCTCCTCCTCACCCACGTACTCCTTTTTGAAGTAGATTACTACTTAAGGAAAATTACCGGGCTATGTGGGTGGCAGCTCTTGTACTCCACAAACACAGGGTGGCTGCTGAGATCCTGCCTTCTGAGAAGAGCTCACCAGAAGGACCAGCAAAGCCAGTGAGTGGGCAGAGCCCAGGCTGCTGCCAGTGCTGCACCCATCCACATCCCTGCAAGGTGACTGCTGCTGCCCCTGTCCCAGCACAGCCTGAGCCCACGTCAGCGAGGGAAGACGTTGCACCCTCATTGGTCACGGTGAGTCATTTGCACCTTCTGCTACATCTGGCATGAATTTCATTTTAAGTTACTCTAGTGCATTGTTATTTTCAGCATTTCCTTCACCAGAAGCTGGAGCCACAGAGGTGAAAATAGTTACGTTTACCAGAATGTGTGGTTAAAATTGGCTGCCAGTTCTCACTAGAAATAAAAGAACTGGATTTTGAACACCACTGAACGGTGCCATTCAGGTACTCATCAAAAGTGAATATAATTCCCAGGTGTTGAAATGCACGTGCCTGCACTATTCTTCCCTGCCTGTGCTATTCTTCTGCACTATCCTTCTGAAATTGAGCATGGAAGGATATTTGGGGGGCAAATCAAATTAACCATGAAAAAGACAAATTTACCAGAAAACTAGCCAGCCTGTTTTAATTTCAAGACAAACTAGTGTAATTCTTTTGTCTTGACGTAATGCTGTGCGCAACTTAACACTAAGCATTAGCTTTAAATGTGCTTCTGTACCTCACTGCCTTGAATTACAGCCATGGTTTTGATCTCCCCGATACTGGGAGGTTGCCAGTGGCTCTTGTGGCGATTCAGATTTATGTCTACTGTTTAAAACTATAAAGTGGCCTCAGATACTGAGATAACTGTGCTGTCAACTCCTGGACCGCTCGGATGATGTGTCCTGCCTTTGTGGTGAGTTGGAAAACTTCCTACCAGGAGCTTACCTCTATGTCTTCCCTCTTTTTTTTTTCTGGTGCCTATATTGAAGTTGTTTATAGGGACAAGTTTAACAGGAATTTAGACTCAGCTTTTCAAAGGCATTAGGAGGAAAAAGTTCTTGCATGCCGTGCCTGCTAGTAACAACTGCAAGGGCTTTCTGCTGAAATAGAAAAGCCACAGTCAGAAGAAAGGGAAATGAGGATGGCTCATTTTAAATTGTGTCTGTTTGTATTTGAATCTCTTGTTTGTAGGAAGTTCTGTTTTTATCTATAATACTATGTAAGTTCCTACAAAAGTCAGTTTAATTTTAGTATTACTCAATTTCCAAAGAAATAATTTGGTTTTGTTTAGAAAACTTACTGCGAAGCCCCCTCTGCTGGACGGAAAAACGTGTTTCCCCCCTGCATGCTGAAGGCATGTAGTAAAAGCCTTCCAGCAGATAGTGACCAAGTAATTGCCGCTTCGAGTTCCAGAGATCAATACTATCTTTATTGTTACCTATCGTTATCTGTCATGAGGTGGGCTTTAGAGAAGAGTCGGGATGATCACTGCAAATGTGTTCCAATCCCCCCATTTGAACAAGTAGTCAGTCAGTCTGCTGAAAACTCATCCTGTCATCCAGCGATTTCATCATCAAAGTTATTTGCAATAGTGTCCACCCTTTTCACCCCCTCACTGTAACTCGCATGTATTTTTACGTCTTTTGTCAGTGATCTCACTGCACACAGTTAGAGTGTACTTGCATAATATGTCTGTGCAGGAAATAATAAAAATCTGAATCCAAGACGCACCCATGCTTTTCCAGGGCAATTTCAACCACCAAGACCTGCTTTGCTTGTCTTCAAAGTGTGGCAAGGGAAGTTCATTAGGTGAAAGAAAAGACTACCTGCTGTTTGAACCATGCTGGTGATTTGTGTATGACAAAGCCTTTTGCGGGGACCAGCTTTATATTTACAGATCGGGAAATAGGCCCATCAAGGAAAGAAAATCCATTGACCCGAGCACAAAATTAGGACATGGATTTAAGCCCCACTTTGAAATAGACTGCCTGGTGACTTTGCACTAATTAATTAGGACCAAAAAAAATAAAAAAAGTTTGACAAAATTTTGACGTTTCCAATATATAAAGTGTTGGCCCCTTTTATGGTCTTCTGTGGTGCATACTGAGAGCTGGGTTTCTTTTAAAGGAGATCCAAAGCTGCAAGTATGCCATGCAAGCAGCCAGGAAGGAACTATTCCTTACAGAGGTGTGCCTGAAGCTCTTCCCCCTCTTGAGCTTGTTCAAAAATTGGTCTTTTAAAGGTGGGCCAAACTAACACAGTGTTGCTGGGGTGGCTGCTGCGTACCTGGAAGACCTCTTCAGCATGTAGAAAAGTGAGATTTGTGTTCCTACTTGGGAAAAGGGCAGTCAGACTTCAGTTCCTCCCTTTTCTGGAGGGTGTCTAATGACTAAGTCAAGGTCTCTTCTCATTGAAAGGGAAGGAGAAGTATTTGTTAGCCAAGAGAGACTTGGAGCTTAACAGCTGGAGCACTTCACGTGTGAGTGGGAAACGCTGGATCCTGGTGCCTCCTCCGAGTGCTGTTATATAGTGTACGTTTTGCAGTTATTAGATAAGCTACGTAAGCAGTGTCTGAAGCTGAGCCAGAATTCAGTGGCTCACCTTCCTCAGATCAACGCCCCACTCCACAGGCGTAAAGGCAAGTCCCGTTCTTTCTGTAGGTCAATGGCTCTTAAATGCCTTTCTGTGAACTTAAGCAAGTTCACGGGAAGACCAGAGGATGTTTCCTTCTGTAGGCTTGTGATGAGATCATAGCTTCAAAAGGAGCTTGACAAGCATGTCCTTGAGTCCCTCTGTGCCAGGAAGAGATCTGAGCCTGAATTTCCCACGTTTAAACCTGAAATTCCCACATTCCTGTAAATGCTCTGACTGGTAAACTGCTGGATAAAACTGAGGAGATTGAAAAGATAATGGTACCCCTCTAAAGAAAATACCTCTAATGAAGTCTCTGAAGTAATGAGAACTATTTCAAAGCTCTATCATTTCATTCACTTTGAAAAAATTGTGACAATTGTCCTATAAAAATCAAACTGAACTGGTGCTTTATGTTGCAAAAATATTTTTATGTGATTATATTTCAAATGAAAATGTGAACTAATTCAAGGTTCCTAGGATGTGCTGTAAGTACAACATGTAGCCTGCTGAGGTGAAATGGGTATTCCGTCTTAGCTGTGTTGGCCAATAAGTGCCAAAATTAACAACATATTTGGACGAGAAAGAAGTCTAGACCGCCCCAAGTTCTAGGGAAGTTAGAAAATCAGGCCCATGTTTGGAATTTATGCCCAACCTCCTCACTCACAAGGCAGAGGGTTAAATGCAAGTAGTCTCAGTTTTGTGTATGCAACATTTCGTGACTATGCAACATTTCCTGTGTGATGAAACGCTGCCTCATTGCCTCCCAGACACTTTATAATTGTAGCATAGTAAAAAGTTCCCTTTCCTTCTGAATGACAAGGTTTTATTGCAGCGTCTGTGCATGCTGAAGGAAGAGCAGAGGAATTAAAAGAAAAGGAAGCAGGAAGTACTTCAGTCCCGAGCAGCGAGGGGCAGCTTGGCAATCGGGGGAGCACTCCTTCCCCCTGAGACATCTGGCCAAGCTTAGATAAACCTCAGAGGTTTCTGGGTCTGCAATCTAGACATCCAATCCCACCTTCACAGGAATCTTGTGCTTCCATGATCAGAACTAAGCTGCTTCCACAGAGGCCAAACTGTGGCCATCCAAGCTGTAGCACTTGGTAAACGCTGGGAACGGGAGGCAGAATCTCCCGCCTGAGTGGGATGGAGGACCCAGGGCTGGCCCAGGGTATCACTTGCCACCCTCCAGAGGCCTCTTCATGCAAAACCTGTTCATGTCTTACCTTCTCAAACGCAGTCTCCCCATTTATACAGAACTGCAACACAAAGATACAGCTTTAGGGTTATTAAGCTGAGGTGCTGTTTATTCAGACATTTACAGGTAATAGAGAAGTGTGAAAGAAAACTAGTAAAATGAAAGCCATGAAGGAAACTTGTTCTTCAGTACATGCCTGCATGAGAAATGGCAACCAGGAAAGATAAAAACATTTCTCCTAAAGCATCTGTCTGTAACTTTACTGATGAAACAACAAAGCAACAGTACACCCTTTGCTACTCATGTGCCAGCAATGTAATGGGGCTTAATGCAAGATTACAGGCCATAAACAGAGTCTGAGCTCATTGCAACACGTGCAAACTGCTTTGAACTCAAGAACAGAAACTTAAACTTTCCCCACCGCTGAGGAGGAAGAACTTTATGGCACCGCTCCCTTTACGACTTTGCAAGTGCTCTTTACAAATGTTACCAGTTCGCAGCACTCCACAGCTGTGTGCCAAAGATTGCAAAAGGACTGGTGGAGGGAGCTCTATTGTTTTACAGCTGGGAAATGCAGCCTTCAGAAGGAAACGCGTCTAGCTATTTTACAGATCGGAGGATGAATGAAAAAGATGCGCTAATTACTTTCAGTTCTGGAATGTCTGTTTTCCCCAGCGACTCGTGTCCAGCCAGAGTCCTGGCTAGTACATTTATAAGAAACAGAAGGGAAAGTAGCCACAAGCAAAAGGGACAGTCGCTGAATACTGCCAGCTTTGAGTAAAATGGCACTGTTTAAATGAACACTCCTCTGACTGCGAACTTTAGAGATTTTCTTAGTAAAGACTGTTCCTTCCAGCCTTGACTTTCCGGGTGGCTCAGGATCATTACTCGAGCGGACACCAAAGAGGGCTTGAAGTAGGTAGCATGTCTCAGAAGGCAGCGTGTACCCTGCAGCCCAAGTCAGAGGAGTCAGTAGACTGATACCAAGCAGTGCTGGTTTTATAGCTGACATAGACTGTAATTTAACTGGGCCAGCCAAAGTATTTTATGAATTCCATCTGTGTTATATACACTGAATCTAACCTATACACCTCAATGCTTAATTTTACCAGGCAGGACAGAGCGGTGGAACTGGGGAGTGATTGGGGCCAGCCCAGCTTCATTTGAAAAACGTCTGCCCTCGGCTCATGCTTTCTTCAACATGGCTAAGCATGGTTAACCTGCCTGGATGGAGGAAGAAAAGGGGCCCGGAGAATATTTTTGCCATCACCTAGATGTTCCCTGAAGTATTTGATTTGACAGAAATGAGCATAAAAGGGATTGCATCAACTGACAGAGTGAACGCAATACTGACTGTGCTTCACCCTCCTTAGCTCCACGGGTGAGTGCTGGAGGCTCTTGTGGTCTGGAGTGGACCGAAACACCACTGAGTTCCCAGCAAATAAAGCGCCAGGCGTACCAGAATGCAAATAAATCAGTGGTCCCTGTCAAATGGCAAGTTCAGCTATTCAGTTCTCCCTCTGCCTTAAAATCTATGAAAACAATGAAAATGAAAATACCTAACCCACATCTGTGAGGATTGTTTGTTAGTAATCACAGTATTGCCTTTCCATATAGTCTAGTTAAGTGTAGTCAGATTAGAGAGATCTGTAGATCAGAAAAAGAAACTGCTTTCTGCCTTTCACTTTCACCCCGCACGGTTTCTTGTAAATGAAGCTGTAACCGGCAGCTGAGCCCAAGTACCATTGAGAGCTATGCCTCGCAAAGCCAAGGTCACACGCTGTCCTCTTCCGTTCTAGAGTGTCTGTTGCCTGAAATTCTTACCTACAGATAAGAGCTACAGATCCTCAAATGCTCCTGTACAAAATTTGAAATTATCTGAATTATGTCCTTGATGTTCGAAGTGTCAAAACTCCAAAGGTGCAAGGAAAGCCGTGCACACATTGCCGTGCCCGCTCTGCACAGCCACTTCAGGTTATGTGGCATTTGCATGAATCTTAGATACCATCTACACTAAACTGATGTCTCCTAGTTGGCTCTTAAAGTATTTACAGTTTCTACTTTGAATAAACAAGCACCCTTGGCTTTTGCAATAGATTGCACTACTGCGAGTCTGGTTTTGTGGGCTCGTCAGGTTCTGCATTTATCATTTATTGCTCTTTTCCATGACAAGATGAAACCTTGCCTAGTTTTTTACTTAAATGTTTCTGAATCCCCAAAGAGTTGCTTTTTTGGTTGTATTTGAATTTCAAGTCCATGTTTTGTTGTTTACTTTCATATACAGATATATTTAGAAACAACCACTGCCTTGCACAACTGTGTGCATTTTAGCCATTAACAAAATATCATTCATTAATAGTTATTTAAATTTATTCAGATAAATAAATACTTATGTAGTTGCCTCACTGCAGTCTTTGTCACAACCATTAGTTCAGTAGACAGGTCAGGTTCCCTGTACATAAGAAGTGATTTTAGTATTTTCCCTTGAAGTGGGTCCTTTCCACAATTTCTTTTTATGTTCTTCTGGTTCATTTTGTTTTCCTGTTCAGTTCATCACACAAGGTCTAGAGTCTCACTGGAATGAGCTGATGAAAATCATTTAGCACCAGCAGATATATTTACCTTAACAGAAAGTGAGTACCATGAGGTAAACAACAGATCAGTTGCCAGTGATGGTTGTTCAAGACTTCAGATGCCAGCAATAAAGTCTGACCTTCACTCCATCATGTTTATATTTGACCCTGCATATTCTGGGCTTAACTGAAAGAGATGGGTCTTAATTAGAGAGTTTCAATATAGTGTTTAATATAAGGTGCAGTACAACTACAAACTAGACCTCATGATTAAAATCACTTAAATCTGAGGCAGTTTGTGGTGTTTTAACATCAAATTATATTTTAAAATGTGATGTTTCCATAAGAGTGGTCTTTCTAAGTTGAACCGATGAGATGTCTCCTACTTGGCTCATGCCATCTCTTATCTTTTGATTTTTTAATAAATTAAAGCCTAAGAATGTGAAAACATATTTCAGCAATTATATACTGAATGTCCTGGTTTAAAAAGAACTATATGATTACCATTTTATACATTCTCTTAGACCTATTAAGTGATAAGTAGCCCAGGCAAAATTAACAAGATTTCATTCAGAATCAATGCTGTTGAACATACCTGAATTCTTTCATTCATTCATGCCAGTAGCCGGGGGAGTGAGCTGCTATTTTAGGTGGTATGGCAGTAACGCAGTCTAAGTCCACGCTTGTAACGCACGCCATAACGAACACATGGAAGAGGCCCCAGTCCATCTAAGTAGACGTGGTGCTTAGTGACATGGTTTAGTGGTGGACTTGGCCGTACTAGTTTAACAGTTGGACTCGATGGTCTTAAAGGTCTTTTCCAGCTTAAACGATTCTATGCTTTGAAGTACGTAAAAGTATAAAAGTGCTGTTACTGAGCAGCTTTAAACAAAAGTTTCGCTGCTGTTGGTTTCCTCTACATATTTTTTCTTTTTCTGACATTCAGCTGTTAGTTCTGAATTCATGCCCTGCTTCCCCGCTGCGGAGAAGCACCAGGCCAGCTGTTCCTTCAGCTTCTGCTTTCTGAAGCACCAGTACCTGTGCCCTCCCGCTCAGCCCTCAGCAGCATTCTTCCCATTCAAGCCCATTTCTGCTCTTTGTCCCAGCGGCACTGCCAGCACCAGGTGACTAAAGAGGATGCCAGTGCCGCTGGTGCCCGGTGCCCAGTGTGGGATCCTTTTCGTCTAGCATCTCCAAGCAGCCACGTGGGCAAAGCTCTAGTCACAGCTTCATACAAAGCACCAGGAATTTGTTTAATGGGTGTTTGAACAGGCCTTCAATATTGCAGAACCCTGGCAATGTACTCTCTGGAAGAGCTGTCACTTCTCGGCCTTATAGAGAAATATATAGAGAGAAAAATACGTGTATTTCTCTATATTTGACAACTCAGATTTTAAGTTTTCAAAAATAAGATGCCGCTCTCCTGGTTACTTTAGGAAAATTACTCTGCTTTCACACCGCAGGATGAAGCAGTTGCAGACAATGCTAATCAGAGTCGAGTTAAGCAAAGCCAGCAGCTGTTAGGGGACGACACGGTGGTCTGTGTTCCCCTACAATGGCCGTAGGGGCTTTCTAGTCCTGTTAAGCTTCTCCTTAACATCCCATCCTTTTAACATCCAGTTCTTTTATGAGGTGAAAAGAAGTTAGAAAGGCTGAACGACTGAAGTCTCCTAGCTACTGCCTTTACTTCAGTCAGGACAAAGATCCAACGCTTTGGATGACAGTCATATTTCCTGTTTAAAAAGAGTTCTTTTCTTTCTTGGTGCAGGAGTTTTAAATAAGCTCATCTGGAAGCCAGCTTTGCAGACTATTTCCAGAACAACAAGCAACACTAGTAAAGCCTACGATTAATTGCTTCTTTTTTTCTTTCATTGTGTCATAATCCTATTCCATGGAACGCTGAATTTTTTCAGCAACGTGCCAGCATATTTATAGCAAGGAAAGAAATAAACAGGTGACACCCACTTCTGCAGAATACGACTGGAGCTCTCTAAGTATTTCCTGTAAGTATTCTTCGTAAATTAAATGAGTCAGCGGAGCTGGAGAGCACCGCACTGTTTTCATAGCCTGTAGGCTACCGTCTGTAGGGATGTGTGATGAGTGAGAGGAGCTGGTTAAGTTTGCGTGACAGTGAGAGCAATGAAATAATTACTCATGTTAAGGCTGGCTGTACAAGCTGATGTTTCCACCCCCCCTGCGGTGGTGCCTGAGCCAGATGCTGGTTTTCCTCTGCCACACACTGGGTGCAGCTGGCAGCAGCTGGCAGCTGCACGAAGACTTACGGCATAAACCTCTACCGATTCCACTGAGCGTACGCTAACATGTGACGTATAGCATCGGTATTAGGTTCTCAAGAAAAAAGAGCACAAGAAGGTGTCTTGCTAATGATTTACTTGATAGCACTTGCCACAAAACTTAGCTCATCTTATCGTAGAGTGACTCCCATGCAGCGTGGGCAGGACAGCGCTACAGGAGAGGCCAGAGTTTTGTTGTCGTTGGTAGTAGTAGTATGATGATGTCTGTGACATTTACCTGCCTTGTCCAAGTCACTTCTAAAATGTCACTTATCCAGAGCTACCCGCTACCTACAGCTTCGGCAGGCTGCACCTTCCTAGAGTTTTCCTGTTTCAGCAGATGACTTGCCTGGCTCCAGGTTTTTTGCAATTGCTGGTCAGACATAATGTAGCATCGGTATGCCAGACTGATCAGTCCCAAAACAAACATTACAAGCGGCTGAGGTTCAGGCTAGGTCTGCAAATACCACCCACTTCCAACTCATGAATTGCAACCCATTGACCCATTAATTTCAGATCATTAATTAAATTCAGTGATGATGATGGAGCCTAAAGAAAATCAACCCTGAAGGACAAGGATGGTTTTCCAGATCTCATCCAGCTTGTCAGCATGTCCACATTGAGTCTTTTATACAGTATGAAACAAACACCAGGAAACGAATTTCATATTCCTGTGATTCTTGTTTCATATAGTTCTGTGTGCAGTACAAGAAAATAAGCATAAACTAGGGCATAGACTCTTAACAGTGAAACTTGACAGTTCTTGTCTGTGCTGAAAGTTGTGCTTCAGTGAAGTTTTATATGAATACCAGGGAAAGGAAGAGATTGTCTCAGATGGACAGTTTGTCTGTTAATGCATTTTTACAAAGGATTGTTTTCTTCTCTCGCTCTTGTCACGCTTACCATCTATATGCCGCTTCCTTTAACTGAAAGAGGGTATAAAAGACAGAATCATATCACTTAGTTTTTTCTGCGATTGGCGACAGCCAGTGTCTGCAAGAGATGCTAACGAGAAATTGCAGAAGAGAGCAGGTGAAGAGCTGCCATTGGCCTGTCCCCATCACACTGCAATCCCCTGAGCTTCTTGGCTGCCACGGACAAGTTTTTCTACAGTATCTGTTTTTACAGACATTTATGGGCCATTCAGACATTACCATGGTGATGCCTGTATTTATCAGCTCCATGCTTCATGACTTCCATTCATCTGTGGAGCTTCCAGGTAGTCCTGTTTCTAAAGCAACTATTTAGAAAATATTAAAAATAAAATTAAAAATAAAATCTTGATTGGTCGCATTCTCAATCTTAAAAAAAATAATTAAAACAAAGATTAGTTAGGGATTTAGCAGTACTAGGAAACACAGAAATAAAACTGAGGAACCTTTTCTGTACACATTAACAAGTGGACTGGAGCAGAGAACATTTTGTAAACCCTTTTGGGTATGATGGAAGACTGTAAAATATCAGAATTTTTGGCCAAGGGAAAGGACTTTTCTGATGGTGTAGTATGAGCCTTTTACTAAAATTAGAAAGGGGAGCAGAGAATTGCTTCCATTTGAAGTGATATTGTCAGTGAGAGTGTGAAAAGGTCTGAGCCGGACAGAATATTTCAAGTTGCTGCTTCTTTGGAAATGGCTTTTCATGGATATCTAGTGTCAAATTCTTTTCTAAGTTCTCTTGACACCACACCAACAAGAGTTACTGAAGGAGACCTGGCGCCTGCTAGGCTGTGGGCTCTCTTATCTATGTGTAGCGTGACCTTTTTTTAACCCTCACACCTCACATGCGAGTCACTGTGAGGAGAAACGTCCTTGAAGACTGCTCTGAAGAAAGGCAGGTGTCGTATTCGCAGGCAGAAAATGATTGATTCCTTCTTTTTAATCCAGGCAGAGCCAAACTCTGCCTCACCCAGCACGCTCTTGGCAAAAGTGCTCAAGTTTAATCCAGTCTAACTTACAGCCTGTCAGCCACCAACTTGTTGCCCTCTCCAGCTGTGTGCTGAGCTCCCTCGGGCAGCCTTCTGGGAAAGGAGGGTCGCTCACGGGGCCGTCTCCAGAAAACAGTCTGTTGAGGCATCAGACATTTTTCCTGCAGCCACAGAATGTGTCTCCACGTGGAGACGAGCCAGCTCTTTGCGACCTTCGCAGATAATTCAGTGTAACTGAAATTTTGCATTTTACTGAAAGACAAGGATTTTCCAGCTTAGGAAAACAAATTGATTTCTTGGTGCAGATTGCCAGTGCTTCTGCCCTTCTTCTCATAACACAGTTTCTTCAAGGAAAATCTTTTAAAAGTGACCTTTTAGTCTCTCCTGGAGATTACACTCTTGTACAGGCCTTCCCTTCAGCTGTACATTTAATAGCTTAATAAGCATTAGACCCTCCTATTATACAGTAACAAATAGGAATACAATACTTTTATCAATATTTGGCACAAATTATTTTTTTTTATGTGAAACTAAATATTGATGCTGTCAAGTGACTGCAGCTTAGGGGCATAAATTAAAAATACTCTTCTCCTGCGAGCCTTGCTCAAATTTTGCATTCATATACAGTAACCATCTAATGTCTTTCTATTCCTGTAAGCCATATGATTTGACTGCCAGATTACATGATTCTGTACTGTGCTTAATGTCCGTGTTTTTATTGTTATTACCAATATTATCTTTTATTCTTACTGTAAATGGTATCAAAAAGTTAACTGCTTCCTTATACTATAAAAGGAATAAAATCCCATTTACAGAATGTCTCTAAACAGAAAATGTCTCTGGAAAAAATATGAGCTGAATAAATAATTCATAATATGATGTGTGAGTGTAAAAAAAAAGGTCTTTCAATGTATTTTGCTACTCAAAACAAAACTGGATTTTTAAAATAAGTAACTGGCTATTTTAATGGAGAACAAAATCTGACTTAAGGACAAATAGTTGAGGGGAGTCAATTCTGTGCACTTCTACCCATTTTACACTTGTAGGTAACAGAACTGGCAAAACTGAGGAATCTGTCTCCTTAGTTTTCCTGATTCATTTCTTTTTCTTTGTTCCACCCTCCTGTTTTCCTATTAACCTATTTCTTGGCTTATTTTCTAAATGAAATGTCAATCCACCCATCCAAAGGAAACCATAAGATTTCAAGGATTTCAGACTGCGGCAAAGTGAATTAGCCCGTCTGTAACATAAACGGAGAGCAAATAAATTCTTAAAGGTCTTGGAAGTAAAGTCTCTCAGCTTAAAGCTGCTGATCCCATCAGTGCCTTGTGCTCCAGATTGCCTCCTAAGTGTATAAAGATATAAAGCATCCTTGAGAAAATCAGCATGTGCATTCTCTTTTTTACTCATGAAATCAGAGGATCTTCATCAACTAAACAGTAAGCATTAAGCGATCATTTCTTGCTAAGTAGTGAAGAAATATCTGGGAAAGTATCTGGGATGGCTCCAACAGCTGGGGAGGCAGCGCGGGCAAGTCTGACCCACGCGTGGGGGCAAAGGGCAGGAACCCGACTGCAGGGGGACCTCACTTGGGTGAAGCTGAGACACAGCAAAAAGTAGTTTCTGCTCAGACCAAACAGCTGAATCAGGTTTTACACTAGGTTTTGCAGGAAAAGGAGTCAATCCTGAACTGAATGCATGTGAAATGAGAGCCAGCTGTCTAAAACTTGAGTGAGGCTCTTGACAGATGGCCATGGGGGGCAGAGGTGGTGCTGGCCCCAAGCTGTGTGGGGGCAGCAGGCACGGCTGCAGGCCAGGGCCAGGCCAGCCCCCTGCGGGAAGGAGCAGCACCCCTTGGCAGCTCCAGCCAGCCCCACGCACCTGTGCCCAGTGCCTCATTTCCCACACAGGCCACATTTGCTTCTAACGCAGAAAACTTGGCACCAGGCACGGTGGCTGCGTGACCCACTCCGGAGAAACGGGTGTTTGTGCTCCCTCGGCCTCTCCTCAGGTGGGTGTGAGCCAGCAGGGTGCCCAGGTGGCCCGGCA
>NW_009731837.1:0-4889 GCF_000703405.1 Apaloderma vittatum | reverse complement strand
TATTATTACTATATTTTTTTAATTTTTATTTTTATTTTTATTTAACTGTTCTTATCTCAAGCCACAAATTCTGCTTGTTTTTGAATTCTCCTATTCATCCCACTGGTAAACGAGGAGTGAGCAAGCGACTGTGTGGTGCTTAGTTGCCAGCTGGGGTTAAACCATGACAGCTTGTCTCCTAAGGCCTCTAAGCAGCTTGAAGAGGACTGAATTATTAGTAAATGTTAATGAGGAATCCCTCCTCTGGATGTCTGCAATAACCACTTTGGGCTGCTTCTCTGGATATAGCTAGGTGATACAATTGCTGTGGAACCACTGCTCTGCAAAAGTGTTTAGTCAGCGTACTAAATACCAATTCCTTTTCACTGACCAACGCAAATATTTGACATTCAATATAACTTTATCTTGTTTCCCTTGGAGCCAACCCTGCTGCCCTCTCACAGGCAAAAGCTCCACTGAAGTCAATGGAAATCTCTCCACGTCTCTCAAAGATTTGTGGGTGAAGTCTAAAATCCAACAGAATGAAATCAGTGTAGATGAGATAAGAGAATTATGTCCAACACATGCAGATAGTTCCATTGCTGCTCACAGATATGTTTGCCCTTTATTTTTCATTGGAGAAAAATACTTACCAGCTTTCTTTTGTGTGTGAAATAGCATAGTAAACATTTTGCTTCAAACACTTGAGAATATTCAATAAAATAATATCAAATTTAAAAACAGGAGATGAATCATTTGATAATAGAAAATGAGACACTGAATCCCAATCATGTCATCAACATGTCATGTTCCCGCTTAACTGAATTGATTTTTTCCTGATATTTACCTGCCCGGCAAATAAATTACTTTTGCACGTTGATACATTCTGAAGTTGATTGTTCTGAAGAAGAAATGTTCTATCGAAAACTTTCCTCTGGTGTGGAAGGTTTGTGTTTGTGACACAAACACCACAAGTACATAAATCCCAGTTCTTATGGTAACTCTGATCCTACCTGTGTTGTTCATATAAAATACTGAAGACTCACATGAGTACAGACTCACAGTTATAGTGTAGTAGAGGTTGGATGATACCTCTAGAGATAATTTAGTCCACTTCCACTGCTCAAAGCAGAGTCAGAGCAGGTTGCTCAAGGCCATATCCAGTTGTGTGTTGAATATCTCCAAGGATGAAGTTTCTCTGCTGTCCTCTTCTGAAGTTTGACCACCTTCATAGAAAAAAAGCTTTTTCTTATGTTTAAATGGAATTTTCTGTATTTCAATTTGTACACATCTTTTCTTGTCTTGTCACATATGATTCTATGATACCACTGAGAAGAATCTGCTTTCTTCTTCTTTACACCCTCCTGTGAGATTTTTATACACTATAACAAGATACACTCTGAGCTTTCTGTAGGCTGAACGATCCTGGCTCTTTCAGCCTGTTGTTGTACGGCAGATGCTCCAATTGGTCATCTCCATGGCCCTTCACTGGAATAACTCTAGTGTGTCCTTACGTTTCTTGTACTGGAAAACCCAGAACTGGACACGCCATTCCAGATGTGGCCCCATCAGTGCTGAACAGAAGGGAAGGATCACCTCTCTTTGATTTCCTGGCAACAGTTTTCCTAGGCCCAAGAGGCTTTTGGCCTTGTTTGCTGTAAGGGCATGTTGCTGGCTCATGTTCAGCCTGTCTACCAGGACCCCCAGATGCATTTCTGCAGAGCTGCTTTCCGGTCAGTCAGTCCTTGGTCTTTACTGGTGCAGGGGGTTATTCCTCCCCAGGTAGAGGATTTTGGATTTCTCTGTTGAGCTTTGTGAGATTCCTGTTGGCTCATTTTTGCAGCCTGGTGAGGTCTCTTTGAATTGCACCATGACTATACAGTGTATCAAACACTCCTCTCAGTTTTGTATCATTTGCAAAACTGCTGAGGCTACACTCTGTCCCATCATCCAGGTCGTTAATGACATGTGCTCTAGAACCTTCACCAGCTTCATTGCCCTTCTTTGGGCACACTGCAGCACCTCATTGTCCTTCTTGTAGTGAGGGGCCCAAAAATGGATACGGGACTCAAGCTGTGGCCTCACCACTGACAGGTACGGAGGGACAATCGCTTCCCTGATCCTGCTGGCCATGCTATTTCTGATCTAGGCCAGGATGCCATTGGCCTTCTTGGCCACCTGGGCACACTGCTGGCTCCTGTTCAGCCGGCTGTCCATCAACACCCCCAGGTCCCTCTCTGCCTGGCAGCTCTCCAGCCACTCCTCCGCAAGCCTGTAGCACTGCTGGGGGTTGGTGTGGCCGAAGTGCAGGACCCGGCATTTGGTGTTGTTGAACCTCATACAACTGATGTTGGCTCATCCATCCAGCCTGTCCAAATACCTCTGTAGATCCAGTCAAGCATATCTACACTCCCGCCCAGCTTCATGTCATCTGCAGACTTACTGAGGGTGCATTCAATCCCTTCATCCAGATCATTAATAAAAATATTAAACTGAAGTGGCCCTAGTACTGAGCCCTGGGGAACACCACTGGTAACCAGCCACCAACTGAATTTAACTCCATTCTCCACCACTCTTTTTCTTTAAATTGGCTGTAAGGACAATCTGTGCCCATTATATTTTCCCTTAATCTTCTTCTCATCTTTTTCCTGACAAAACTAAACATTTAAAAGTACATCTAGTGTTTTCCAGTGTTTCACCAGGAAATGTCTTTTCTCTGTTTTTTTAAATGAGGAACTGGTCTTCTTCTAAGAGAATAAGTAATATGACAGAGGTCATAAAACCTTGTTTTGCCCATAAGCTATCAGTGACCCATAAGTGATTCTTGTTTTCTTCATGCTGACATCTTTACTGTGTTAGTTGTGTTCGGATATTTGCTACTATTGGATGATCAAAAATAACTCAGTATCCATTGCTGTCTTTAACCTTTAGGAGAAATAGCGTTCATAAAACTTTTATGGAGACTTCTTGTTAAATTGGATATAGACCTTCCAAGGACAGTCCACTACAGTATAATGACCATAATGGTGCTAAGTTCCTGATATTAACACTGAGAGTGAGAGAGCAGCTGCTGAACTCTGATCTCCACAGCCGGAAGCCAAGATGGAAAGGATCTGCATTTGACATCTCAGTGGGAGTCACCTTTCTCTCTCAGATTTGCTTTGTTCTCATGAAATATATCTCCTTCTTTTTTAGGGCCCAAAATGATAAAGTATAGCTGTAACTGCAAATATCGGTACTGAATATGCTGATTTTCCTCACATTGGATCCATTAATGAACTTTCAGCTTAAGTACCTCTCATGAGTGTGTGGTAAAAGAAGACTCTTGCTTAGACTAAGCATGCCGCAGAAAAAGACGTCCTTCGAAGAAATCTGGGAAATAAAATGTCTCTGAGAAGCATTAGAGTGGTAATTACTGAACCCAGGGCACTTTGTATCACTGTTTATCAGCAGAGGGCTGAAAAAACAAGCATCAATTATGCTACACTCTGCAATATTTGACTAAGTGTGTTTGTTCCAACATGGCAAAAGAAATGGATTTTACAGTTGCTTCAAGAGAAGGGGGAAGGGGAGGCAGGAGTAACCGCAGCTGCACTTGCCCTGGGGCTTTTGGCTTTTTGCTTTGTATGAGTGGTGCAACTGGAATCTGCTGTGTTTCATCAGACAAATGGCTCCCAGCAAGTAGGCAGTTTAACTTGATTAACCCAAGATGAATGTCACAAGTCTTACAGATCACAGAGGATTAGAGCAGGGCAGATGAACAGTGACAGCCCTGGCTCATTATGGACATCAGTGAAAGTCCGTTTTTGTGAGTCTCATGAGGAGCCGCCGTTTATTGGGTATTATTTAATCTGTATTATTTTCCTGTGAAGAACCAAGCCCTATCCCATTTTATTTTTTCTGATTTGTGAAGGAAGGTGTTTGCCACAAGTGCTCTAAAACTTTGTTGCGGCAAAGAAAGAGAACATGCCCAAATGTAAGAGATACAGCTAAAAATGTTCACAGTGACTTGTTATCAGGAGGACCATGAGCCAGCAATGTGCCCTCGTGGCCAAGAAGGCCAATGGCATCCTGGGGTGTATTAGAAGGGGAGTAGCTAGTAGATCGAGAGAGGTCCTCCTGCCCCTCTACTCTGCCCTGGTGAGGCCACATCTGGAATCTTGTGTCCAGTTCTGGGCCCCTCAGCTCAAGAGTGACAGGGAACTGCTTGAGAGAGTCCAGCACAGAGCCACAAAGAGCTCATGAGGAAAGGCTGAAGGAGCTGGGTCTCTTTAGCTTGGAGAAGAGGAGGCTGAGGGGTGGCCTCATTAACGTTTATAAATACGTCAAAAGTGAGTGTCAGGAGGATGGAGCCAGGCTCTTCTCAGCGATGTCCAGTGACAGGACAAGGGGCAAGGATGCAAGCTGGAGCCACAAAAACATGTGGAAAACCTTCTTCACTGTGAGGGTGACAGAGCACTGGCACAGGCTGCCCAGCGAGGTTGTTCAGTCTCCTTCTCGTTAGACATTCAGAACCTGCCTGGACACGTTCCTGTGTGGCTGCCCTAGGGAATCCTGCTCTGGCAGTGGGGTTGGACTAGATGATCTTTGAAGGTTCCTTCCAACCCCTAACACTCTGTGATTCTGGGGTCTTTGGATATAGGATTTGAGCAGGTTTGAACCCAGTGACCAGTAAAAGTGAAATCTTGAGCATATCATGTACGGGGCTAGTTTAGACAGTGGAAAATTTTAGTGGATAGAAGCTGTATTCATATGAGAGATAGGGGCATCCAAAATATTCTATATTACGTATCATACCGTATTATTTCCACTGAACATAGCCATATGATAGTACATTTCCTGTTTTCAAAGTTCATTAGAATGGGATTGTGGACCACTATCAGATCCTCACAAATCCTTAGAATTCACAG
>NW_009731836.1:409-1505 GCF_000703405.1 Apaloderma vittatum | reverse complement strand
GTGCTGGGCTTCGTTTAGTGAAAGTGCAACTGTGAGGTTTCCTGATATTCCGGGGCGGTTTTGCCAGAAAATGTTGGTTTTCTGGTGCTGACGTGTTGTAGTTCAGCTGTCTAGTGCTCTGCAGATTCCCATGGCATCGTGGCAGGGCCCGGCTCAGCCAGGGAAACCAGCCCTGACCCTCCTGAGAGCATTCGTCTGAACAAAAATCTCTGAGACCTGATGAGTTTTCAGTTCATTGTAAAGGTTTGTTGGTCCAGAAGAGGGTTTTAGAAAATGGCTTTCCCTGTGAATCCAAATCCTTTGCTCTCTGCCAGCCCCAGCTGGGACTGCACACATGATTGTGCCTCAGTTTCCCCATCAGGGCAGCTGGAAAGGGAGTACAAGTGCGTGTGTGTGCATTTTGTGACACGTGGCAGCGTGCTGGCCAGCAGAGCCCTGGGAGCTGGAAGCAGCTCTAGACCGATAGAAGAGGCTGCGTCCACGTCCCTCTGCACCCAGCACAAAAACTGAGCCGTGTTGGCGCAGAAGGAAACACACAAAGCTTCGCCGGGCTTTCAGCTGGCTGCAAGGAACTTTTGCTGTCCTCCTGCCTCGTTCAGGTGGCTCAGGGATGGAGAGAGTCTGAGACACGCTGCTGGAGATGCCGGCGGGGAAGGGCTGTAGCCCAGTGTGCCACAGCACAAGCCATCCTGCTCGCTCCAGCTCTGGACCACTCCGGTTGTTCCCTGGCCACTGGGCTCCCATAGCGCTGAGCATCCTGGTCTCCACCACGGGCAATGGGCTCCCAAATCGCTGAGCAGCTCGGTCCGCTCTAGGACACACCTGGGTGGCCCAGGCTGGCTGGTGGTGGCCCGTGGCTGGGAGAAGCTGTGGGTGCTTGGGGTGCACCCGCACAAGCAGCTCGTGGGGTGCGTTCCAGATGTTTCCTGTCTGCCTGAGCTCATCTCTGCTTGCTCCAGCTCCGCCATGCCCGCCCCAGCCCAGCTCCCCATTCCATCACCCCTTCCACGGCCCCACCAACTGCTCAGCACCCACGGGCATGGCCTGGCCCAGTAGGAAGGTGCAGCTCCAAGCTGCATAAACAGACCATCCCAGG
>NW_009731836.1:0-202 GCF_000703405.1 Apaloderma vittatum | reverse complement strand
TCAGGACCTGGGGAAGGGTCCCTGAGGGGCGGCTGCCCACACTGGGCTCAGAGCCAGCCAGGCTGGCAGGGGTGGGGCTGACGGCGGAGGCTGAAGTCGTTTGGGGAAGCCCTACCCTGACAGCGAGACAGCTGCCCCACAGACCCCTTGCCAACAACTGCCCTTCTTGCCATATCCCACCACCCTCTCACCTCCTGGGGAC
>NW_009731835.1:2076-3612 GCF_000703405.1 Apaloderma vittatum | reverse complement strand
CGGCAGCCTTGCCTGAGTTTGCCAAAGGTCCCAAATACGCGTCAAAGCAGATTGAGGTACGGGCTGGTGCTAGTTTTAACCGCAAGGCTGATCTCTCTCGGTGTTAGGGGCCGGGGGGAAAGCCCAGGGCGTGGATCTCCTCCTCTCCAGCTCTACAAAGCCCAGACCTACCTACCCCCTCCCCAGCTCTGCGAAGCTCAACTCCGCTGCCAGGGACTGTCCCGGCTTTCTGCAAACAAAACCAGGACTCCCTTCAGCTCCTCAAAACGCGTCTGGGTGCGTTTCTGCCGGAGCCACAGGTGCCATGGAGCATCCCCCGGGCCGTCACAGCACAAACCTCTCCCCCTCTCCGCACACCCGCTGCTGCTCCTGGCGTCGCCCCGGGATGCTCCGGTTCCAAACGCGCGGAAAAACGGGCACAAACCCTGCCCCGAGCACCCCGTTACAGTCCCCGCCCTGGCCTTCGACTTGTTTGTTTGTTTTTAAGGCAAAGCGAAATTGTTTATAAAATTGACTCGTGACCCTTTGAAACAAATTGTTATTAACCTTCCCCTTCTGAGCGTTTCATAATCACATATGTTAGTTTGGAGATGATATCCAAACATCCCAGGGGTACTTTTGATAGCTGCATGGGCGGGGATTGAATGCGGAGGTCGGATATTAAATCAGCGGGATACAGAATTACTTTCTTTTTTTTTTTTCAGAAACCCAAGCTAGCTAAATAGTTTTCCCCCTCTACCTCTGATATGCATTTCACAATAAATGGCGCGAACATTTGCATATATAGTGCCTGGGTATGAGTTTGTATATCGCATGTGCGATATACTGCATTAATAGACAGCAGAGCGGAGGAACACCTTCTCTAACCTTAGTGCTCAGATGCTTATTGAACAGAGTTACGGAAAAAATACCCTTAATTAATTACATGGAGGGACTAACTGGCGCCTGAGATGTGCACATGTATTTTTGCTCGTCCCTGAAATACTTCCCTGGGTTGGACGTTTTGGGGGTTGGTTTTGGTGGATTTTTTTCTCATAGTTTGGTGGTTTGGGAGGGTTTTTTGCTTATTTTGTTTGGTTGTGAGTTTGTGTGGGTTTTTTTAATGGGACTCTGCTGCTTTGGCTGGAGGAGAAGAAGCCTGCCCGGCTGGCAGAGAGCTGCCTGCCAGGAAAAAAACGCTGTCAGGCGGTGGGCGATTACAGGGCCGTCCCTGCCCCTGCCCGACACAGCCGGGTTTAGGGGTGAGGCTTTGACTTGACTTCGGGGCTTGTATGCTTTGGGGTTGTGGTTTTGTCTTTTCCCCCAAAAAAAAAACTAACCCACCCAAGGTGCTGTGGATTTGCTAAAATTGCAAGAGGCTCTTGCGCGGCAGCTCTTTCTGTTAAATTAATTTAAAATTTTAAATTAACGGGGGCTAATTTAGTTGTGCTATCCTTCCCCGTGATAGCGGGAGCTGCTGCCCGGCCGTGGGAGCGCAGGCTGGGCGGTGCAGGGGAAGCAGCAGCAGCCCGAAAGAGGGCGAAAGAAGCAGGAGAC
>NW_009731835.1:0-2055 GCF_000703405.1 Apaloderma vittatum | reverse complement strand
ATGAAAGCGTTCCTCCAAAAATATCGGAGGCAGGTGAGGAGTGCAGCCCAGGAGAGCCATTCGCTGCTTCCAGCTGAAGACATCTCTTACCAATTGCAAATATTTTGTATTCTAGTCTGGATAAAATACAGGCAGCAGCAAGATACTTTCTCTCTTTGCTCCAGAGACTGAACTAACTTAGAGAAGTTTTTCTTTTTCTTTTTTTTTTTATTTTAACAACAAAACCTAAATACATGTTTCTACTGGTGTCACACATCTGTTTTCTGTTTCCAGCACTTCTTGCAGGCCAGGGGAGGACGGGTGGAAACTTCGTCCCACTACACACTTAGGAGCTTGGCCAAAATTTCCCCTGGTGCAGGCTTAGTGACCTCTTTAAAAAAAAAATTAAATCTCCGTAGAACCTGCCCACTGGTGTGTAAGACACCCACGGCACCATTTCGTCCCATTGGACAATCGGAGCTATTTTTCAATCCAGGTTTAAAATCCCTCTTTACTGTCCACCACCACCGATTTTCTCCCTCGGGATTATAAATCACCTGCCTCCATTAGTGAAGGTGACAAAAAAAAAAATCTCTTCAAAAGGGCGTAAACCATAAAGGCTGGGGGGTGGGAAAAGAAAAAAAAAATAAGAAGCAAGCCTGGTTTGTGAAACGAGCCCGGGAACATCCCCCACCGGGCTCAGCCCTGGCCCCCAACTCTCCGAGCACGTGAACCCCTCGGTGCACCACCGCAGAGGCATCTCTGCTCCTTAAGAATTTTGCCCCTTGCAAAATAAATCACAAAACAGCAGTTTAAAATAAAGAAAGAAAGTAAAGAAAAATTTAAATCCCCTCTCTACACACTCCCTCGGATTTATCTGTGAGTGAGTCTCCTGCAGCAGGAGCCGGCCCGGAGGGTGAGGCTCTGCCCCTCGCTCCCTGTCCTCCTCCCTGCCGAAAATGAACTCTGTTTTGGAGCTCTTGTCCCCTTCGTTGCAGCAAGGCGGGTAATCGTTTTATTTTTGTCCAACCCGTCCTAAAATCGTGGTGCTGTCATTTCCCGAGCTTGCCAAGTATTTTACAGAGTGCTCGGTCTGGGAGCGTGGCACCAGCAGTATTTCCATCACCTCTCTTCCCCAGCTCCAGGTTTACGTGTTTATCTAGCAGAGCTTTTCCAAACGCAGTCTGACAGAGCACCACACCACCGGGTATTTAAAGTCTTGAAAAGGTGAAACCTGTTGACAGTACGTGAGGTAAAAGAGATTTTCTTTTCCGTTTTCGGATCCCTTTTAATACGACGAGTGCCTTAGAGCCGGGCTCCGTTACGGCAGGCGTTTGCCCTCTCCTTCCTCTAGAAATGAATCCCCCCCCTCCGCAAAGTTTCTTCATGAAGTCAAAAGGCTGATGAAACTCCCGGCTGCAAGATCGCCTCTAATAAATCGTGGAATTTCCTTCCCTCCCCGTACCCCCCACCCTTCCCGCAAATAGTTGAAACTACGAAATACTTCCAACGCGAGCTCCAGTGCTCAGAACTGCAATCTAAAGACATACAGGGATATGCAGTCCCGAATAGCACTACTCCGTTACAACGTCCGAATGACACGGTTTGTATTTCATAATAAAGTAGGGTGGGTTTTATTATTATTATCATTTTTATCGTTATTGTTTAATGCAGTCCTCGAGAATTGAAACACACAAAATGCAGCGAGAATGTTCACAATGTTGAGATCACAGTTGTAAACAGAAACATTCATATTTCATCCGATTATAAATATTTGATACTGCAATTGTAAAATGCACATGTTTTATAAACCGGAGAGAAGAAAAAAAAAATCCTTTGCTTTCTTGCTAAAAGGCAATGTCATTTAATCCTGGCTCCTAAGCAGCTGATGGTTATTCACAGAATTTAAAATTACAGGTTTTATTTTATAGTTGGATTATTTTCCTTTTTTTTTTTTAAGTTTATGCTAGTATGTACAATGTGTGTCTATCACAGCTGCAAAATAAAGAGGTTTTTAAGGCAAAGGGAGAAGTTTTCCCCCGCACAAACAGCGTCGCAGGAGACCCCGTTCCTGAG
>NW_009731834.1:0-1155 GCF_000703405.1 Apaloderma vittatum | reverse complement strand
GCCTGGAGGAAGGAAAAAAAAAAAAGGGAGAGGAATGAAGAAAAGACGTAGGAAAAATGGGGGAAAAAATAAAGAAGGAAAAAATAAAGAAGAAAAAAAAAGAAGAAAAAATTTGAAGAAGAATGGAGAAGAATGAACGGACGTGAAAGAAAAGGAAGAAGAAGGAAGAAAACAAAATGAAGAAGGAAAAAATATGAAGAAGAATGAAAGTAACTGAAGAAAAAGGAAGAAAAAAGAATAAAAAGAAAGAAAAAAATTAAAAAATGAAGAATGAAGAAAAAAGAAAAATTAAGAAAGAAAAAAGAATAAAGAATGAAGAAATACAAAGAATAAAAACAGGAAGAAAAATAAAAAAGGAAGAATGACGAACAACGAACAATGAAGAAAAATGAACAATGAAAGAGAAAAAATGAAAAAAATGAAGAAAAATGAAAAAATGAAGAAAATTGAAGAAAAATGAAGAAAAATGAAGAAAAATAAAGAAAAATGAAAAATGAATGAAGAAACAATGAAGAAAAAATGAAGAAAAATGAAGAAAAATGACAAAAAATGAAAAATAAATGAAGAAAAATGAAAAATGAAAAACAAATCAAGGAAAAATGAAGAAAAATGAAGAAAAATGAAGAAAATCGAAGAAAAATAAAAAAAATGAAGAAAAATAAAGAAAAATGAAAAATTAAAAATGAATGAAGAAAAAATAAAGAAAAAACAAAGAAAAATGAAGAAAAATGAAAAATGAAAAATGAAGAAAAATGAAGAAAAACGAAAAACGAATGAAAACAAAATGAAGACAAATAAAGAAAAATGAAAAACAAATGAAAAAAATATGAGGAAAAATGACGAAAAGTGAAGAAAAAATGAAGAAAACCGAAGAAAAATGAGAAACGAATGAAGAAAAACCAAAGAAAACTGATGCGAAACGAGAAAAATTCCTAGAAAAAAGACAAAAAAGGAAGCAAACCGCAGCCAAACGGATTCTAAACCCCCCGTTCTGCGCTCGGGGGCCGCCGGCGCGAACCCACCTGACGCCCAACTTCTCGGCCAGCTGCCCCGTGGGCCGCACGACGATCTCGAAGAGCGACGGGATCTTCTTGTACATGTCCTGCTGCTGCGGCGAGAGCGGCTCGTGCAGCGGCCCCGGCGGCGGCATCTGCG
>NW_009731833.1:0-17161 GCF_000703405.1 Apaloderma vittatum | reverse complement strand
TTCCAACCCCTGACATTCTACAATTCTATGAAGACAGTTTTAAACACAGCTCAGTTTGCTACTCTTGTAAATAGACACTATGTAGGCACTTTCCCCTGCTGTCTGAACCCATAAAGTTACCAAGGACCTTCAGAGAAAAGCAGACCTCTTGGCACACTCTGGCTGTTCCAGCAGAAAAAGGACCACCACAGGGATACCACCTCTCTAAGGTGCACCAGGCATCCACCGACAACCCATAAAGCAGCAGAAGATCCAATAAGCTGCCAAAACAAACCTACCTCAGAGAAAAGTGTCCATGCAGCAAGCAACGAGGTCACCCCCGAGCAACAGTGCTGCACGTCGCAGCAAGGACACCTCCACCCTGAGAGCTACAGCAGACACAGCACCAGGTGCAGCATCCCAGTGTAACTGGATGAAAGAGGTTTTCCAGGTAGCATCTCCCCTAGGCACATTGGCCTGAAGTGGATGCTGTCCAGCCTGCATCCCCTTTGCAGCAGCAGGAGGAAAACCTAAATTCAAGGATCTAGATTCTGTTGCCACAGAAACAAAATACAGGAAGATCCTCCATCTCTTAGCACCTCTCCACCATCCCTGATAGAGGCATCTGCTTTATTTCCTCACGAGCTGTACCTATCACAAGTCCGCCACACTTGCTTCTTTGCTGCTCTTGATACTAGAAAGAATGCAGACAGGCATGTCTCTTCCAGGCTAAAGAAATAAAGGTAATTTCAAACTCCTGTAGCTCTGTAGTGAAAAATAAGACCAAGACACTATTATGATTTCAGAATATTTTAAGGATAAAGCCCAAAGCCTGAAAACTGGATTGTTGGTGCCTCCAGAGTGTGAAAAAGTTACACAGGCTTCTACATACCAGACAATCCAAGCAGCACTGCCAGCTAAACACACTTGTGTAGAAAGGTCTCAGCTGCCCTCACTATTTGAGTGGTGTTTTTCACAGATTAATATACTTTCACAGTAAAATGAAAGATTATAAATTGTTAAAATTGATTTTACATCAGCAGTGAAGTCAGAGTGAGTAACACACCTGAGGTGATCCAGTCTGCTCGGGGGAACATGAAACCACAGTGTATTGACAGTTTAATTGGCTCAGCAAGAGTTCATTTCCCTCAGATGAAATGCGCCATTGGCCATTTTATCGCTATATCTTATTGCTGCTTTAAAAGTAAAGTAGATGACAATCTAGCAAAATGTTTTCTTTACAGAGACAATCCCTACCTTTATTACCAGGTGCTGTCTTCTCTGTCCCTTTCCTCCCCAGCAAATGCAAACTAGCTCTTGTTTGCATTTTAAACACTTTGCACAATGAGAATGCCTCTGTTTATCCTCTCAGGACAAGAGATGGAAGATGCCACCGTGACCATTTCTGTACTGGAATTACAAAGGAAAAAAAAAATAATTCAATGGCATCAAGCAGTTCCACAAATATCTTATTCAAGGGTAACATGGCATTTTTATCATCCTGTTGCAAGCTAGAAAGATGTAGTTTGACTGCTTTATAGCATAGGGAGGCATTTTAAGCATGTTACTACTTAACTATCAAAAGTCTGCAGCTCAGAAGATAATTATAGAAAACAGCCCACTCACAGAAGTGGAAGATTCAAAGGAACACAGGAGCCCTTGCTCTCTGGTTATCTCACAGTCCATGCTCGGACAGGGACTGCAGGCAGCGGATCACGTTTTGCCAGCAGATGGGATGGAGGCAGCACCACCACCCTGCACAACGCAGGGATGTTGACATGAAGGAGCTGCAGGAGACACCTCGGGCACCTCAGAAAAGTCATGATGGTCCTGCAGAGACCCAGCCCAGACACCTCCCCATCCAAAAGATCCACATCTCCTGTGGAGGCAGAACACCACAGACACGTGAGGACACGAGTGCAGCGTCTGCCACGGCCCTGCCCAGGGAGCAGCCTCAGGGTGCCCATGACCAATGCCTCCCTAGGTCCCTCAGAAGCATGGAGGCACCATCCCCTTCCACAGCAGAAAAGCAGCAGCAGAGCTGTCAGGGAACAGTACCCCAGCAGCACAAGTCAGGCTCGCAAGTATCCAGGAATTCCTCCGCACACTTTGAACTAGGGACCCCTAAGCCCAGACTCCAAGCGCAGTGTTTAAAAACTGCTGAAGCAGCATGTAGGCAGTTACAGAAAGGCCCCTGTTAACCTCCAAGCCTCATTTCACCAGTGAGGGGAAGGGTGTCAGCAGTTTTTAATTGCAGGGGAAGAACAAAGAGAAGTAGGACACAGGGAAGGGATCTCAAGTACACGCAATTCCCCACAGCTGCACTCTTCAAGCCACAGAGATCCCAAAAGCAGGAGCTGGGGGGCCAGGGCCATCACCTACCACACACTTCACAGAGGTGCCAGGGAGTTGCTGCAAAGGGCACAATGCAGCTTCTTCCTACAGCAGCCAACCTACAGACACCCAACACGGGGACCCCACAGGGGCTCTCCCTGCATGGAAACACAGATGGGAGCACGAGAGGCTGTCGCGTGGGTGTGTAAGGCAGAGCTCAAACGGGCATGCGGGGAAACAGCAGCAAAAGCCAACAAGCTCCCTCCTGCAAGGAGGCACCCCGGAGACACATGCCCAGCTCTCCATCAGCTGTGAGCCAGGGCTGTGCAAAACTGTCCGAGATACACCAGAATTCTGGAAGATAGAAATGTGACCGCTCTGGTATTGCCTGAAGGAGGCAAGAGCCTCATCTCTCAGGCTCGGCATGGCAAGGAGCACCGAGAGGCTCCTCCAGGTTGCAGCCCCATGCAGCCCACCCAGAGCCTGTCAAGCTGCGTGCCAGCACCGTGCTGGCACTGAAACTCCAACCAGTGAGAGGAAGAAACAAAAGCAAAACCAAACATCTTTCAGTATCTCCCTTCCCGGCAGCGTGTGCTGTCATGCAGTACTTCCAAACCCGCGGTTTATGCGGCTCAGGAGGGCAGTTTCATGCCCTAACTCCTGCATGATGGATTTTACAATTTGTTAAAGAAACTCATCAATCCTCAGCAGTCATTTTTAATGCCCGTAGCTTCCACAAACTCCGGCATTTTGCTGATCCTCCAATTTCAAATCATTTGAAACTGCTGCTACTATTACAGCTCTGCTCCTAAAGCTAAGCATTATAGCACACTCCAGACTTCCAGCTTCATATGCTAGTGTAATAAACAGATTAACTGTGATTTATGAACAATAAGTTCTAGTTATTTGAAAGGAAACATTACCTCCCTACACCAATTCTGACAACTGGAGATCTCTCAGTATGCAGACAGCTCTTTCTACCTACCTGTAATCATTGGTTTAAAACATCGTTATCAACCTGGGAAACGTATCACCATAGTTTTCCACTGGAAACTTTGTGCATCCAAAGCAGCTTGCAGGAACCACTGCCAAAGGCAGAATATTGGCCTGAATTGACCCAGTGAGACAATTTCTATTTTAAACACACATTAATGAAAAAATGAAAATAAAACAACAACAAAACAGAATCTTTCAGAGAGGAGAACTGCCACTGTGGAGGTAAGGTGCATCAGAGGAGGATGCAGCAAGGCTTTCAGTCAGAAACAGCACTTACAAGATGATACAGAGAACTATTTGTGGTATTTATTTACTTGTAAAGGCTAATTAGAGTTTTAATACTCTCTTCCAAAAATGCATTCATTCTGAGTCCACTCTAAAATGTCAGCTTAATATTTTACAAGCCCACAAGCAAGAATTCACATTTTAACATGCACTTTTCACAACACACCTGCAGCTGTTAAGCTGACCACCCCACTCATATAACATCTGACTACTAAGACTTTTTAAAAATTTTTTTATACATTTATTCAACTAACCATAATCACTTTTTTCCTGCACAGAAAAGCTGTGCAAAAAGCCCGGCCAATAATCCAGACCTGCATGCTGGACAGACAGTCGAACCCACGTGCACACCACAGCTGTGGCCCACTGGTCCCAGGGCACATCTCCTGTCTGCAGGGCTGCCTCAACCACAAGATGTCCCGACCCCCAGCACCTCTCACCTCCACAGCCTTATTACACATTCTTAAATAGTTATTAACTTTTCAAGCCAGAGTCTTCTCCCACTTGTCCCGTATCGCCTCCTTCCTCCCTCCCCACACAGTAAACGACAGCGACCTGCGGAGGAGCGTGGTGCTGAAGCCCATTCAAGGCTCTTCCTACTGCCGAAACACGAAAGACCCTCCTGCATTGTCAGACTTAATTGGCTTAAAGATGCTGGAGTATTAAACTCCAGCAGTGCTGGGCAGCGCTGGTACCATGGACCCTTCTTGGCGATTAACATGCAATAGCTCCCGCCACACAGCCCATCTCTTCTCACCTAACTGATGCCACGTGCATCTTGGATTTACCCGTGCAAGGCATAATTAGTAAAGATAAAAGTTTTTATATACTTAAACCTCTTAAATAGAATAAAAGAAATCTCAGCTCCCTCACCTTGCCTCTAAAGTAGTAACAGCGGCTTGTGAGAAATGAAAAGCCTTGAAGGATTTGGAATAAGAAACTTGGAGAGACAATCGCTGATCTTTTATCTTCCAGACTTCAAGCACAATCAAGTTCTTCAAAGAAAACCCAATAAACCTAGACATTTTCATCATAACAAAATAAATAATTCAGTCATACTTTAGAGGACTCCAACATTAGGGTCGGCTATTTGATATATTTGTGGCTTAGGTGCCTCTAAACTGATTAAAGATAACCTGATAGAAGCTTGCAATGTCAAAACCGCCTTCATTCCTGACAGATATGAATGGATAGTGTAAATAAGTATAAATAACCCAAAATGGCTTCATTTATGCCTAATGGAGAATTTACAGCCTTTAGAGACTACAAGATACAGCTCTGCCATTATCCTACCACAGCATCATAAGGGGAGATGCCTCGACATCCTCCCCACACCGCCTGCTCTGCCAGAACCACCGAGGGCTGAGCTCCGGAGGGGAGAAGAAACAGGATTCTCCCACGAATAAAAGAACACCGTACACGTACAGGCAGGTTTATCCGTATTGATTTATCACGGTCTTCCTAGAAACTACTCTGAAACACACATCCCAAAAGCCCCTCAAATCTCTGCAAGCTCCCCTTAGATACCCAACAGAGCTCCTTTTGTCTTCCAGCTGCCATTTGCAGAAGGTTAAATGCCTTTGAGAGGGAACAGATCAGGTCTTAATTTAAGCCTACAGGCTTTCACCAAAGGGGATTCAACGGCAGCATCCCAGCCAATTTTCCAGTTTGGGTAATTGCACTCTCGCTTTCCCACCATCCCCCAGATTCCCAAAGTCCCAGCAGCTCCACAGCCCCACAGGAGCTATTTGGGAAGCAGGCAGAAGCAGGCCCTGCACCCACACAAGCAGCAGGACGGCTAGACTGCGGATCAGAAGTAGGCACATGGTGTATCTCAAGACTTACACTACTGCCCTGCTGGGTCCAGCGACCTCACCCTCGCTGCCCAGTGATCACAGAGCAGCCACCAACGCGCTCTGCCAGCCTGGCCCTTGCATCACAGAAAGAGAGGCCGCTCCGGGATTTGACTAACATCAGCAGAAGAGGCTGCAGAAGGGCAACGTGAGATCCTGCTGATAGCTTATTGGAGCAATCACTTAAAATAATGAAAGCAACTTTCTCCTGGAGCACACTGCCTTGCTCCTGCAGAAGCAGCCCCCAGTAGTCGGCTCTCCTTTTCTTTGCTTTACACTTGCCAGAGGGGGATGATTACCAGCAAATCCTACACAAAGCAGCGGGTGCAGGTGCTTCTCTTCCCTTGGAGGGTCCTTCTGTGCTTAATTGTGTTGAAGTTTTTCCACTTCTTTTAAAAAGTACCTTCTCCCTTGGACAAAGAAGGAGCATACCATGAAAGCTGCATCTAAGCAGCTGCCAAAGCTTTAATTTTCTGTTATCCACAGTGCAACACAGTCAATATGCAGGGCAAGAAATTAAGTGATCACTCAAAAGCAAATTCTCAAACTGAGGAAGCAGGAGGCACCAGGCTGGTGAACACGCACAATGCCCACCCCGGGGAAGCGAGTTCTTTAGTGGGGAAAGAAGGGAAAAATAACCAACACCCTGGTATTTTCCTGTTCAAGTTTACTTTTTGCAAGACAGATCTATTCAGATTTAATATTTAGGAAAACAGCAGGATTTGCTGAGGGTTGGGGGTTTTGGCTGCTGTTTTAGCAGAAGAAGATTAGGTGATGGCAGGGCCAGAAACACCTCCCAACCCAAAAGCCAAGATCTAAGGTCAGGAGAACGAGAGGGGAGAAAGCAAACTGCAGGCAGCGCTCTCATCGTTGTCACAGCACATTATTTGCACTAACTCATGGGTGAGTTTGGATAAGAGCCTCAGAGCAATACTAAATGTCACTTGTCAAGAAACACACAAGCCCATTTCGAAGCGATGTGGTTCAGCCTGGCTTCGCGGTTCGCAACGGAGCCGCCCAGAACCTGCACAGGAAGGTGCACAGGCAGGCAGGTACCAGCACAGATACGCTGCGTGAAAGTGAAAAATCCTGCCCTCAAAGAAATCCTGCAGTAAGATTTAACTGCAGTCAAGGCAGCTACAATCCATTTTAACACTGTCAAACGCAGCAAGTTTCCAAAGGATTAAATCACTACTTAAATCATCTCCATAATTTTAAAAAATGCCTGTAAGATATGACCAGGAGCTAATTGTACCATTTAAATTTAGTGAAGGGAGGATTTTTTTGGTTGGGATTTTTCCTTCTTAACTGCAATAAAGAAAAAGCCCAAGGGTCTAAAACTAATAATCTAATAAACTTTGCTAAGTGAACATTGTAACAGATAGGCCTGGATGAGATTTTCTGTAAATGCCAGACAATTTCCCTTGATCTTTATCAGCAGAGATGCTGCACTAGCTTCAGCGGGAAGAAATTAAATTTGGTGCAAAATAATAACATCTGGATGAGATTTTGTTTGTCAGACTAGTAGTCCCTTTAGATGTCAGGCTAAAAATATTAAAATTAACTCTGAAGGATTTCACGTTTGTGTTTTTAATATGAGTGGTTAGGATATGTTTCCATACCAACATATTACCCTGCTCTAGAGACACTCGCCAGCCGTGCCAGGGCAGCAGCAAGTTTTCTGACCTGCAACCAGCTGTCGTGGCACGTACCTTGGCAAGGCGGGAGGAGGCAGACAGCACACCGGTGGGGTTTGATTTGAGACATGACACCCCAGCATCATCTCCAGCAACGTCTTGAGATAGAAGCCTTTCCCCTACCATGAGCAGTGCCAAGAACCAAGAAATCAGCCTGCCCCATGTTGGGTCCAAGCACAGTTTCTAGAGCTGGAACAGCCCCTGGCACTGCAGCCATCAAAATGCTCTTAAGCAAGCAGCAATTAAAAGATCCATCTATTAAAAAAACGTATTCTACAGACTTTGAGACTAAATTTAAAGATAACAAAAGTACATGACTTTCAAAGACTAATGAATTGCCCTTCCAAGTTCAAAACACTTTATACAAGGTAATTACAGCAAGCTCCTCAATGGTTCCAACCAGGAATGTCTCTCTACAATGGGATTGCAAATTATCTTTAAAATTAGTCGTGAGCTTTTTCTTTAAGCAGAAGTGATGAGATATTCTTCAATTAAAAGCTTTTCTTCACCACCAAGAACAGCAATGCTGCATACCAAGGCTTTTCAGAGTATCATCAGCTCCAAAACCCCTGCACTGGGAAAGAGAGCTCATGGCCAGGATGCAAATCACATGTTAAAAAAAAGAAAATCAAAAAATGAGAGCAAGGGATTAAACTTTCTCCAGAAGCAGCAGAAGTTCAGAGCCAGAGCACCCGACTGCTACGCTATGCACAACCTGTAGTGATACGTGGTGTCATTTCCACGCACAATAGAAACTCTAATGCTGCAATGTTTGTTTCAAATGGTAGGTGAGGAGGCAGACACTTGATATTCCAGCCAGGTTATTTATTCACCATTTCTGAAGCTAGTCCATTCTTCCAATGCCTTGGAAACCAATCTCTCATTAGTTTTACTCCATTCTGTTTAGAAGAATTGGAACTTAATGGTCACAGCATCAAGAAGTATTGGGGGAAAAAAAATGCTGTTACCTCCTCGGCAATTTATTTGATCTTAAATTGAGCAAAACATTACATTAGACTTATCAGTCAGTTGTGGACCAGAACAGAGCTTTGCCATGATCTCACAGGCTTCAGCAGGCTTTGGGTCTTGCTGCTAGTGAGGCATAAACAAAAATAAATCAATTATTCTTCAAAAACATCAACATAAAGGAAAAAAGCACTTGATCAATCATGCCTTCTTTTTTAAATATAGGCAAAAATGCCATGAATGCAGAGCAAAAGAACGTCAACAGGAGAGCACTCAACAAACAAGCAATCATTTTATCACACGTTAACCATGGAGGGAATAAGTTTTGCTTGTGTAAAGGTCCTAAAAAAATAAAAAAGTCTACAGATTTAAGTGACACAAACTAGTGCGCATCCACTGTAGAAAACATTTGTCAAAGATCAGTTTTGCTAAAAAGACAATACATCACGTCATCATTAGAAAAAGCAGAGAGCTGCCCCCATACAGTGTGACATCAAGCACCCACGGCGAACACCAGCAACCTCACTGGTGAACAAGGCAGCCTCTACCCACCTTCACATAGAATAACCAACTTTGCTTTGCGAGGGATAACAAAAATCAATACACTTGGTTTAGTCCATGTGTGACTGGGGTGACAACCAGACCATAATAGTGCAACCTGTTTTTCTGAGACTGGCAGAATCAGACAAGATGGTACTTGCACAGGCATTTTAAATCTTGGAGAAGTTAGTTCTTCATTTACTTTTAAATTTGCACTTGAAGAGGTTTAGTCTTTAAGTTTACATTTGCTGTTTCAGCTACAGGAATATTTAGGACAAGTCCTACAGAGCAGCCATACACCAGGCCAAGTGTATTATTTATTGTAAATAAGCATATATAATATATACAACATATGAAAACAAGCGAACAGAAAGCTTCCAGCCACCGGCACTTCTGACTGCCAGGTGCTGAGGAAGAGGCTTGAAGCGTGCCTGGGCCACCCCTAGCGCTCACCTTGGAAGACAGCAGCATTCTGGATGACAAGGAACTTGAGCTCCATGCTGGCCGACTGCAGGAGCTGCTCCATGTTCAGGCGGGCTGTTGCCTGGTACTTCTCCTCCATCTTCCTCGAGCAGCACGTGGAGCCCTTCGGGATACATACTTGCAGGTCAGACCCTGGAGAGAGGCACAACCAGGGCAGAAAATGTGCGTTAGGAGGTGGAATTGTTGGGAGTGGAGAGGAAACCAACTCCATACATACATTGATATCACTAGAATTAGTTTGGGCAAACTGATGACATTTCTGGAATTTGTCCTGAGCAAGCAGCTTGGTGGAAGAAGACTTATAAGGCAGAGCCAGGATTGCTGAGCAATAGCCCCGAAAACTCGCTCCACACGCCTGCCAGCACGCTGCTTACTTTAGCTCCCGCACCCGCCATCGGCTGACATGCTGGTGCCGAGCAGAGCGATGCCAAGCATCACCAGGGTGCCTCCTGCCTGCCTCCAGCGCGCTGGTAAGGAGCTGCAGGGAGCCAGAAGAGGTGGAGTGGGAGGTGGAGAAAGGAGCCAGAGTCTGAAGCCACGGATTTACAACCAATAGAGCAATGCGTGTTTGCATAAAGAACGAAAACTAACTTAAAATAAATAACAATTGTGTTATTTGCCTGCAATCTCCATCCTTTTGCACCCACAGCAGTAACTGCAACCACAGGAGGGCACAACAATAATGCCTTACTTTTTTGTAAATGTAGACCTCTACTTTGTACATCACTGCAACAGGCAAAACCCACGGTCCATCACGTCACCTGTGCAAGTCCCACCTCCACTCACTCACTGGAATGGTATAAAAGCCAGGGAACAAAGGCAAGAGGAACACCACTTGCTCAGGCAGCTCAAAGCATTGGTCAGTGATGATGAGCTTTGCTTTCTGACATTCCCAAAGGTCTTACTCCTGAAGGCAGCAGTCAATTTTAAGAAAAGTGTTGTTAGCTAAGAAGAATGACAAATAAAATCTAGGGGGGGGGGAAATCATCTTTTGTGTTCAGACAATGGGAGAAGATTGAACAGAATGGCTGGAAGTAGCAGTAACAAAAAGTCTCATTCTTTATCACTTTTTGATAGCAAACTGTGGCTCCAGAGCGCGAGCAGAGCAACAAGCTCCTACCAAAGCAAACAGCCCTCATCATGTAAAACACATCTAGTCTGATGCTGCTGTTACAGCCTCAAACAGGAAGCAACAACTCCATTACAAACGGTTATCCAGGGCCAGACAGCAGCGAGAGCCTTCCATTTCAGTGTCCGCCACCTAAACTGCATCGTGCCCAGAGCGGACGCAGCTCCCTGTTAGGCAGAGCCCTGCCCAGAACCAGGATTAAGAAGCAGTCTCCAAGCCAGGGACAGACAGCCCAGACAGGGTGAAGGCTCCACACACCACTCAGCCCTCTCTCTGCCCTCCCGTTTGCTACAAGAGTTTTTCTCCTCAGCAAAAGCAAGTTCGGTAATTTGGATTTTGGCTCTGGAAGGATTATGCATCTTTCCAAGTTGCCCTCTCCTCTGCTTCAGAGTCTTCTACCACACCCACTCTCTCACTAATTACTAGGAAGTGTCAAAAGTAATTTCTTTAAGTGTACTATAGAAGAATAGGATTAATATTAATGTCAGTTCAATCATGTACATTCTGAGGAAAAATGATGCACACCACCACGGGAAAACCTGCTGTCAGGGCTCAGGAACAGCAACAGGAGAAACCTTCCTTCCTCCAGCCCCATCCCTTTCCCTGGCACCGCCTGGGAAAAACAGCATTTAACACTTCATTTGCAACATGCCTTTCACGTGGGGAAAGGACTTTTAGCCAACCAAGTCCTGCTATCACTACAAAACGACACATGGTAAAGGGGAAGAAAGGGGCAACACCTTCCCAGCTGCCTCAGTTTCCCTTTCTGCACGGCCAGATGCGCAGCACAAATTCTTTCATCGAGCCCTCCGACAAAGAGCCAGCATCACTGACATCTAAAGATCAAGTCTCAGCAGTCTGTGAACTAACCCACTCCAGAGGAGCGCGGTGACAGGTATCTCACACATTGAAAAAATAACAGGGACCATAAAACCACATAACAGCAAGACACCGCATTAATGAGAGAAGGGGTTATATAACAGCAAGTTAGAGTTTTTTTAAAGTCAAATTCAAGTCAATTTACGCCACAAAAAGGCTTAGCAGGGTCCCTTTAACACTACAATACAGCCATAAATTTCTTCTTAATACAAAGCTTATTTCCTCCTACATTTATTATGTTAGGACACATCTCAAATTTAAAAAAAAAAAAAAACCTTCCACGATTAATGGAAATACCAATACAGAAAATCTGAGAGTTAGCAATTAAGAGATCTGTGCAAGTTAAAGCCAGGGATAGGAAGCAGCAAGGTCATCCACTCACATCTCATCCTTCTTTTTAGCAATTAAGCCAATTTCTCTCCTTAAATGGATTTTTATTTTTTTTTGAAGTAAAGAGACAGACACATGCTGTAGCAGAGCAATCACGAAGGAGGAGGAAAAATTAACTCTGACAGCTTAAAATGTTTTACAGAGAGAGCCAACTAATGCTGGTGACCAGAAATGTCATGGTAAATGCAACAGGTCAACAGAGGCAGGACAAGCTACCAGGGACAAGGAAGGTCCTTCCTGGCACAGAGCATTGCTGCAGAGGGCCGGGGAATGGCGCTATTTTCTGCTGGCTTTCCAAGATGGTGAGCAGATCCAACCGGTCCAATCTCTAAGTCCCAATAGTAAAGAAAAGAGGTTTTGATGCCCAGGACCCCAGTTCCCCAGGAGCCACTAACCCACCCCGTGGTCCCCAGCCCCAAGGAAACAGGGACAGTGCTTTTTGACCTGAAAATGTGTTTGGGGTTTATTCATGCTGTTGCTTAGAGGACCCTCTGATGCACTCATGCCACAGCACTGCCCAAGAGACCCAGACCCTGCGCCCCAAGTGCTAGAAGCTGTGCAAACCATGAATGCTCCGGAAGCACGGTGGATGCAGAGACATGAATGTCTGGAAACAACATGCTGCAAGCGCACAGACCAGGCACTAGCATGAATTAAATGGCGACATGTTTCTGGCTCCATAAATGCAATGAAAAAGGTCCTGTGAGCCTTCAAATCCTACCCCCTGCCTCCCAATCCACCCCCTCTCAGCATTTTATCTAACACAAACACCTCCAGTGATAGCTCCAGCTTGTGAGATAGCAAACCCATTCCACTGCCTAATGGCCCTTACTGCTAAGGCTGCTTTTTATCTCCCAACTTACACAGCCCCCTTTTCCTTAAAGTTTCAAGCCATTACACTTCCTAATGCCAGTCTCAGCCCTTGCAAACAACCTCCTCCTTTTGCTATAAATCATTTTAAAAAAATAATTTTTGGAAAGTGTCCCGTGAATTACTCCATTTTTAGTAAACTGCATTTGGACGCTCACACACCAGTCTTGGCAAGATTAGTGATACCGACACGATGCTAAGGACGGGCGCCTGACCCTCAGACACCCAGCAGCCATGGGTGAGGAGCAGCTGGGTGCAGCCCCTTCCATAGGCACAGGGACGCCGGGCACCGTCAGAGCCTGTGCCATTTATGCCATCTTGGGGAACAGCAGTGTAAATGCTCCAGCAATTCTGCATACGCTCCAAGCTGACAGAACTAATCTCTACAGCTCCAGTAATTTCAGCAGCACTCTACCTCTTCCTCCTTCTTCTGACACAGGGAATTTTTACTGAAGACCAGGTAGCAGGAAATTTAAAGCATTAAATTTGACTTTGATGTTCAATTACTTCCACAGATAGGTGGTTAGCACAGCAGAAGTGAAAATAATTTCAGTGGATTAAATGTCAAAAAAAAAAAAAACCAACCTTGAGATATCTGCAGGCAGCTGTGAACTCCGTCGTGAGGCTGAAGGACTGTACTTAGATTTTCAGCATCCCAGGATAGCTCCAACCCAGACACAGGCAGACTCGCTGTGCTTTCCACTAGGGCACGCAAGCCTGCCCACCCAGATCCCACAGCAACTTAAACCAGATTAACATTCCCCTCAAATTCACCCCAGGCATTGCCGAAATAAGAACCTGTCCCTGCTTAACGTTACATTACTGCAGCCTCCTCGCCATGTGACAGGAGGGCTCTGCGGCCATGCAGCAGCCCCCGTTGCCTGGAAATGTCAGAGGGCTTTGGCCACCCTCTTAGCTCACCGATCTGTTAGAACTGACCATAACAAAGCTGCTGCTTTGTGTTAATTTTCTTTCTCTACTTGGTTCACAGCCAGCATCATGCTTTAAACAGACAAAAGCAGTGATTCAGCCTTTAAATGCAGCGGATTTTCTCTCAGTTATTTGAATACTTGGGTTTTTTTAATTATTAAAAACCTTCTTTTAAATTATGTGGGTAGGGGGTCATGCATCTGTTACCGGCTTTTAATGCTCAGCATTTGGGGGGAAAAAAATGCCACTGTTCAGAACCCAGGTTAAGTGCTGATCTTCTTAAAACCTAATTAAAGAGATAAATTATAAACCAAGCTAGTTCAATAGGTGATTAAAGTTGGAACACTATGAGTACTATATGGGATATTTATTACTGTTTAATTATCCTTTATTTTCTATTCCATCTTGTGTTTCACAAGGCCATCTGGCTCTGGATTCCTCCCCAAGTTTTGCAATGCTGGCCAGATGATTGCCGCGCAAATACAATGCTTCGCATCTTTTAAAAGAAGTTATAGAGAAAACAGAGAGGTTTTACAGAGTAAGAGTTTCCCCTTAGCAAATGCACCAACAACACTGTCACTAAAAATATGGAGCTAATTTGTGGGCACTCGCTCACCATACACATTTGTTACAGTCACACACACCCCCCCTACAGCCATGCCAAAGACGAGGAAAAACACTCTTCAGGATGTTGTTAAAATCGACCCCTGGGAAAAAAAAAATAATAAAATTAATGATCTCACTATAAAAACCACTGCCTGGGGAGGTTACTAAATTTTAGGGTTCTGCTCCTGCTCTCTTAACTATCAAGAGAGCAACTTGCAGGCCTGAAATAATTAAGAACAGAAAACTCAATTATCTAGTAAACTAAGATCTTAAACCACCATGCTAAGCTAAACGGAAAGGCTGCACAGGGAGGAGTATCATTAGTCCCACTCAGGAAAAACAGAAAAAAAAGCAGGAGTACAATGAGAGCCAGCTTGCAAGCAAAAATGTACATTGAGTCTGGTCGGAAGAGTTGGGGTTTTTAGTTTTTAAATTGTATATTGGCACACAACAGCTGCTGAAAAGAAAAATATAAGACAGCTCGACATGCTCAGACAGGCAGTTGTAAAGCTTTACACCTCAACTCCAAACGCAAAAGGTTAATATTCTCTGTTTTCTTAGGGTGAATCCACGTTTGCTTCCATCAAAGAGAATGAACAAAAAGCTGGAAACCACACTCCACCACAGGAGCAGGAAAACAGACCTGCCGGCACCTATTTCTGCTGAGATAAATATTCCTCACCCTCCATGTGACTGGGGCAGGGACATCCATTCCCCCTCGCCTTATCTCTGCAAGGCAACAACTCACCCCTTCCTCTCTACCCACACACACCAGCCCAATTATCTGGAGCATCACCACGAACACAAAGAAATCTGAATGGCACAGAGGAAAGAAAAACAGAGCAGGAAAAATGGAAATTCAAGTTACTGTTTATACACGAGAAATTATGCAGGGAGAAGACAAAAGGAAGAAGAAAACCCAGACAGGCAGTAAAAGAAAAAGAGAATTTTGTTACTAATGAATGTGAAGTTACCCCAGCACAGAACTGCAGGCTGGCTCACGAGCTGGCATTAAGTCTCAACTTCACAAAAATCTATGAAAAGCACTCTCCCATCACCCTGACGTTGCTCCTCTCTAGCACGAGGCCTCTCATCTAACTTGAGTCAAGCTGTTGCCATGAATTACATCCTCCTACTGCTCCAGACAGTCAGCCATAGCTGACAGTAGTTCGGTCGTGCAGCTCCCCAGCTCTGAGCGTGCCAAAGAATGCTCCTGAGTGACAAAAACCTGGTCCCCAGGCTGCAGGACCAGAGGAGACTGAGCTTCTGCTCGCTGCCTGGTGCATGCCGTCAGCTAAAATTACTCCCGGAACATTAATACTGCTCATGAAACAGCATGATACTTCCCTCACATTTATCAGAATTGCCTTTTTTTTTTTTAATTAAAAGTATCGCCTCGGTGTGGCTTAGCTTCTCTACAGGGACCGCTGTGCTGATGTCCCCCCAGCCCACACACCACTGATCCACTAAAACGGAGCCGTGGGACATCTCTCCCGAGTGTGTTGCAACTCGGCAGCATTTCCCCTACTTAAGCCTTCAGCCACAACTGCTTATAATGCAAAATATGGCTTTCAGAAGTCATTGTACTCTGTGTCAGAAAAACCCTACATATTAAATACGTTGCTTAAGCACTCAGTTTCTCCAGGGTGGTATGATCTACAGGCAAAGGTTCTCAGAATTGATTCCAAGGTGATTTGTGGCTGTGAATTCCAAAACTTTTTTTTAATTGACAGATGTATGAAAGGAAGAAAAGCAATAAACAGAAGCCTGGAAAATAGTCCTTGAGTGATGTTCCCCTATTACAGAGATTTATGCAGCTGCTACTAGGAGAAGCAAGTGCTCTGAAGTGTAATTACTACACAGAGTCGTGCAAGACGGGCCAGATCCAAGGTATAAGCAAGCAGTCACTGCTTTAATTATGATCAAGTTTATGTACTTAAGCAAATGCAAAATCCACTTTCGATTTGATATGTGGGAACTTTATCATCATAACAAGCTGGAAGCATTCACTTGAAACACCAGCCCTGTTACAAGATATTGATCCAGCTACCCGCAGGCTCTGCAGAGAGGCAAAGGGCTCCTAACTCCTCCTGAGCACCAGGGATGCAGCTGGGGCTCCCACGGGAGCAAGAGCACAACTCAGCAACTCCAGCAACAGGAACCCCACTGGGAAAGGAAGATGCTCGGGCAAAGGCACTCACTGCAATCACAGCCCAGGCCAGGACGGAGGACGTCACCAGTTTCTGTGGAAGGACCGACCACAGCAGCACGGAGGCCCCAGCAGCCCCTCACCACGCACCCACAGCCTGCGGGGACCTGCCAGGAGCAGCCAGCTACGCACCCTCCTTCAGCTCTCTCTCTCAAATTACACTGCAAGGAAGTTACCTAGGGATCAAAGCAAATGTTTCATTTTACAGAAGCAAGGGAAGACATTTCTTTGATTACAAACAAACAACAGAATTTGACATTTCAGTGGTGATGAGAGCCGCTCTCTTCCCCGCCCTCCAACTCTCCGTGCAAGCATCTCATCACTAAGGGTTTCCAGCGCTGCCTCCACGCTGACCAGGAGACCGAGGCCGTGCAGGAGGGAGAGAGAAGAGATGTGGCTCCTGCAGCAAGTCTGACAAGGACGTAAAAGATCGGAAGGGATAGGCAACGTACTGTCTCACCAGGACTTAATATCTAGCCTCTTCCTCTAGATCTCACAGCTGTTGGTAAGACCAAAGGATTTGGGATTTGCATCAGCAGAACCACCACCTTGCAGTCCCAGACCGAGGCACCCTGCTTCTCCCCTTCCTCTCCTGTGCTGCAGCAGATCATTGCTGAAGCAACTCTAGTTTCTGGCCAGCGTGACAGTGAATGCAAGAAACGTAACTCAGCACATCATTATTAAAAGCAGCTACGGCTGGCGATGATCTCATTGCACCTCCCGTGCCTGTCACGTTTGCCTGTTATCTCTTCTTTTTCATGCTTTGATCATAAGCGTTTCAGGGCAGGCATTCACTGCTGCATATTTAACCCAACACAACAGCACCCGAGGTCTCCAGGCAGCTCTGTGAGGCACCTTCCAAAACCTCTCCAGCCGCGTGCACACACGCCAAGCACGCAGCCACCTACCTGGAGGGGCCACACTCCCGAGTTACCTGTAAAAGGCACCGTGTTCAAGGATTTCCATTTTCAAATAGCAACGAGGCACCGAAAGCAGCCTCGCAGGGTGTAGGTGG
>NW_009731832.1:315-531 GCF_000703405.1 Apaloderma vittatum | reverse complement strand
AAGTCGGGGTTCAGGGTGTTGTCGATGACCTCAGTCCGGCCAAACTGGGGACGTGGGGACGTGGGGACATGGGGACACAGGGACATGGGCACATGGGGATGGGACATGGGGACACAAGGATACAGAGATGGGAATACAGGGACATGGGCAGGTGGGGACATGGGGACACAGGGACATGGGGACACAGGGACATGGGGACACGGGGATGTGGGGACA
>NW_009731832.1:0-210 GCF_000703405.1 Apaloderma vittatum | reverse complement strand
GGCGCAGGTGGACACGGGCACATGGGGATGTCGGGACATGGGGACGTGGGAGCACAAGGGTACAGGGATGGGAATACAGGGATATGGGGACGTGAGGACACAAGGACAGGGACGTGGGGACACGGGGAGACGGGGACAGAGGACAACCAGAGCGAGGGCGGGCGACACGTGGGGCCAGGCGGGAGCAGGTGCCCCTTTGTCATCCAGCCG
>NW_009731831.1:1164-2923 GCF_000703405.1 Apaloderma vittatum | reverse complement strand
GGGGCGGGTGCTGCGAGCTCCGGTTCTGGGCACGGGTTTCCCGGTCGCTGCTGCCGTAGAGCTTCATCAGCCCTGCGATGACCTGCCCAGCTCCTCGCTTCTGGGCGTAAAACTGCCCATTAACCTTCTCAGCCATCGGCACGTGGTGCGTGCCCTGCTCTCTGCTCCGTCACCTCTGCCTTCCGATCCTTCCGATCTGTTGCTCCAGCCCCTGGTCGGTGCCTCCACCCCACCCTGCCTGTGTGGTCAGAGGCAGTGGGGATGCCCCGGGTGTGAGGCTGGGGGTGGCCAGGGCACAGAGGAGCACGTGGTGATGGGCATGTCCCTACCCCAGCCTCTATCAATGGCAGATTAATGGTGGGGACCATCCTGGGGCCCTGAGCAGCTCGGCTGGGCCCTGCCGGCAAGCAAGAGGGAAGGTGTTCGTGTCCTCAGGCTGTAACAAGACTGGTAATGACACAAATTATTCCAGGTGATATGCAGTTGGTACTGACGGTCCACTGTGCCCTTCAGCATCTGCTGGATATCAGGTGCTGCATCTCCTAGTTATGAACCCACAGCGATAATGAGGAGGATGCTTTGCCCTGCCGCACCTCAGAGGTGATCTCCCCTGTCACTCTGCCATGAGGAATGAGCTCACACTGTGAGCTTTCTTCTTTTAGAGTTTCTTTCCTTTTAAAGGTGGCTCATACTTATTTTGAGCTTGGATGACTTCTGTTTTGGTGCATTCCCAAGCTTAACCCTTAGGTTGCTACTTTCTGTTTCCTCCCAGCTGGTGTTTTGCAGCGCAATTCCCACCACCAGCAAGAGTAATTGGCCATGACATCTCCAGAGGGGTCTTGGTGACCCCAACAGAGCTGGAGGCAGCCCGGGTGGTGGAACCAGGACTCTGCTTTTTAGCTCTGTGGAGGAGATGTGGCTGGAGAAGGCTCCAAACTCAAGCCTGTCAGGGGACAATATTGGAAAAAGAGCCTGAAAATGCAAGATGCAATTCCAGGCAGGTGAGTGCAGGTGCTGCAGTTGGGCAGGAGTAATTGGCACTTCAAGGGGAGCTGCTTTCCTGGTGGTATTGGGGTCACAGCAGCTCATGTGTGGGGCAGGAATAAGGGTCATGCTGTGGTGGATTAAATGGACTTTGAACAAACTTGGAATGGAAACAGCTGCTGCGAAGAGACAGAGCAACCTGCTTGACCTGTTAGCTGTAGGCAGGATGATGCGCTGGATGGAGATGCAGCGGGAGGTGCTTGGTGGGGGAGCTCTCCCCAGAGAACCCCAGTAGTGCCTGGGATGCAGGGGACAAGTGGTCCCAGAGCCCATCCAGCCCTCAGAATTTAATATTTTGGACATCAGGTTGACGTTCCCTTTGGCTCAGTGTTGCCCTGATGTCAGCACAGGCTGGATATGCTGACAAGTCCTTGCCTGAGTAGGGCGGGTTCCCTGCATGCCCTCGATCCAGCTGATCCCTGCAGCATCCCGGAGCCACACACTTGTGCCCAGGAGGAGGGATGGTGCTTGGTCCCCTGGTCGGTGCCAGGCAAGGGTGAGGGTAGGACTGGGCAAGGTGAGGGCAGGGTGCACCACAGGGCCAAAGGGTGCTGCCTGCAGGGATGGTGCCCCTCGGGGAGAGCTCTTCTCCCCAGCTGAGCTGGCTTGGCAGAGTCCCCATCGGCCACCCTCATCTCTGGATATTTTTAGAAACAAACTGCTGTTTAATTGTGAAAAGGCAAAAGGCAGCTGTGGCAGGGGAAGCCAGGCAGCA
>NW_009731831.1:0-916 GCF_000703405.1 Apaloderma vittatum | reverse complement strand
CTGCATCCATGCAGCAGGGTCTGGCGGGGGCCAGTGTTCCTTGGGCTCCAGCTCCCAGGCGCCAGCAGCTGTTTTTAGCCAAGTGAAAGTACAATGTTTTGAGTTTTTCTATTTTGAGCCCTAAAGCTGGAGAAGTGGAGCAGCCCCCTGACCTCTGGGTGTCTGTGCGGAGCGGAACAGGGTGGGTGCGGGGCAGCTGCTGCCCCTGGGGGGATGTGGTTGCTCCTGGGTTTTCACCCTACGGTTGCCCCGTGGCCCCTCGCGGACTGTGCTGCACCTTGTTCCCACGCAGCCCCGTCTACTACATTTTCCCAAGGGAGGACGGCCTCCCCAGCACTGGGCTGGTTTTCCTCCTTTCCCTCCTGCAGCAAGATCTTAGTGAAGCCCCTGAGCAGATTGTGGGGTGTCCCACCCCAGCCTTGCACCCCTCATACCCCACCGTGGGGTATGTGTGTGCCCCCATGGATCCTCCATGGCATGGCACACCCTCGTGCTGATGAGGAGCCCCAACAGAGAGGTACAGAGCTCGGATGGTGCTGCTGCGATGGCACAGCCAGCTCAGCCCGGCACCAGTGATGCCACCACACGGGAGGGTTTCATTATGCCCCGTCAGCCATGGGGGCTGTCCCTTGCGGAAGAGGATGCTGGGAACCAAGGGTGTGCAGAGGAGCTGGGGTTCGCCTGGCAGTGAGGAAGGCTGGCGCTCGCTGGAGCTGCCTTGGTGAGCTGTCACCACCAGTGGGAAGCCCACACTGCAGAGGGGACGCATGGAGTGACCCGAGTGACAATGAGTGCCACTTGCTGGGCTCCAAGGAGGCAGATGCCAGCCCTGGGCACAGGATTTGGCCTCATTTTATTGAACCTCATGTTTCCGAAAACACCCCGAGATGCAGACTGGCACTGCAGCCCGGGGTTT
>NW_009731830.1:0-620 GCF_000703405.1 Apaloderma vittatum | reverse complement strand
GGTCTTTTCCAGCCTCAACAATTCTGTAATTGTGTGATATGTATCATATTTTATCGTATCATATATATGTTGTTGTAGTTATTAGATAAGATTTATTAGATTATATAAATCAGGTTAGATCAATTATGTAATAACTACATATATCTAATATATATCTATTTCTAAAGTAAGAAAAACCTGCAACTTTTTTCTTTTCAACACTTGTTTTCTTAAAAAGAGGAGAGAAAAAAATAATTTGTCAGGGAAAATAAACCCAACCTGTGTGGCACGGCCCACGGCACCACACCTTTGTAATATTGCCTATTACGTGTATAATTAATACCCTAAAAAATATATATATATTTATAATGTAAGATATAAAGCATCATATCATATCGCATCATATCTTACCATATCATATATCGTATCGTATCTTACCGTATCATATCGTCACATCACATCACATCTCGTATGTTGCAGATATTAGATTTATTATATAAATTACAGTAGATCAATTATATAATTGATAACTACTACATTGCCTATATCCACCAGACATCTATTTCTAAAGTGAAAAAAACTTGCAATTTTTTTTCTTTTCAACACTTTTTTTTCTTAAAAAGAGGAGAGAAAAAAATAAT
>NW_009731829.1:0-20635 GCF_000703405.1 Apaloderma vittatum | reverse complement strand
AAAGCGTGTTCATGTTTTCCTTTTAAAAATTGTTTAGCAAAAAGCCTATTAAGATGAGCTGCCTCTCCTCCAAAAACACCCTGGAGCAACAAAATTCGGTTACAGCACAAAACGTAACTTACACTATAGAAACAGACACCAAGACGAATTTATATCATTTGCTGCAATTACATACTTAAGGTATTTAAGTGCAAGCAATTTTTGTGTATCTCTTTTAAAGCCATTCATTGTACAAAGCAACTTTAATTACCTGGGTAATTCATTGCATGCACATGAATTCAGCTACAATGTATGCAAAGACCTCTCCTGTTCCTAATTCCACTTGAACTGTATCTACCTGGAATTTTTCACGTACTCTAGTATAACATGTCTTACATTAGTTACAATTAGTTAGCTGTACGTTTCCTGCTTTGCATAAAAACCACACTTATTGTGATCAACTTACCATACTACTAAAAACTAGCTCGAATGCCTGGGAACACAGTTTTTCTGCTGTTACACAAATATCTGAAACTGATGGTCAGTTTAATTAGCTAAGTGTCATGATGTTTTGCTAATTCTATCCCAGGTCACACTGTGCATAGTAATAAGCTCCATGCCACCTTGTTACAGCTAGTAACTTGACTCATACAGGAAACTGAGAAATCTTAAAATTTAACCAAATTATGCATTTCAAATTCAATTAATTTTAGTAGCACCTTGATTTTTCTCTACAAACTTGGAGATCAGAGTTAAAACACTCCTCTTTAGGACATATCTGCTCTTTCCTGGTCTACCAATGGACAATTCTTCATCCTTAGGCATACATGTTCCAGATATTTCCATTCACTTATGCGCTTATAAACAAATACTCTTTTCAGGAGATTTTTAAGCAGCAGTCCGTCGTTCCGTCCAAAATACTGCCACGGGTCAAGTGCTGATATGTTGCACCATCAGAAATATTTTAAACTACTACCTCATTCATGAACACTCTTGCACTGTTTTTTTTTTTAATAGATTCACTGTGTTAAACTAAGTTTGCCAACAAGATTCTTCAGCAAAACATAGTCATGTCTTCAACATACAGTAAATTTTAAACCATCAGCTTAACACATGGATTGGGAATTTAAAGTACAAAACTACTTAAACTCTGTTGAAAAAAACTTGCCTATTTATAAAAACTACATCAAATCAAAGTCCACATTCAATGTGGTTTCATACACTGAAGTTAAACCACAAATATCATAAACACCCAAACAGTAAAACCTTACCAAAAAAATCACAGTAGGGTTAAACAGCAAGAGAAATCTAAATAGTTATGTTAAGTATGTGAATAATTAAGTAACCAGAGCACCTTTGATTCTAACCACAAAAGCAACTCTGTGGACTTCAAAAGAACCAAATATTTCTTTAAAACTTCACTCAATCTGAGACTGAAGCCACGAACGGGCTCTCTTACAGCAGCTTAGTCTTTTCACAGTGAAGGAACATTAACAGCAATGACACTAGTTTCCGGAAATCAAATCATATCATCCAGTGGTGAATCTTCCCCATACCACAGTACCAGGGTGTTGCAGCTGCAGTTATTTAACCCAAGTAAAACAGATCGCACAGCATTCTGCTGACAACTATTGCCATTTCCATTCTGTCTGCAACTGCTGGCAACGGCACATATGGATGAAGAAAACTGTGCCCAGCCTCAATGTAGTATTTTTCTATGCTTCAGTTTTCAGATTTCAAAATAGGCAGCTCAAAAAAAAAAAATAGCTTCAGAACTCAAATATCTTCTTATAGAAAAAATCCCACGTTATATACTAGTTATGTGTTTCTCAAAAGTGGGGACAATTGCATTACAAAAACAGCATAGGATAATGCACTTGAGCAAAGACAGCCAATTACAAAGAGTAAGACAGATACTTCCCCTAAATGTGACAGAAGAACAACATTCTTAAATAACATACACTTTGAAAAAGCAGTGACGGTATATTTAACAATGTTGAGCAAACACATTATAAAACTAAAACAAATTTCAAGTGATTGCCCTAGAAATCTTAAGAGTCAGGACTGTCCTGAGACCGACTACTCTTGCTGCTGTTGCTCTTGCTCAATGAGTTCTAATCTGACACTCAAAAGTCAAAATCGTGTTTAAGAATAAGACATACATGAGGATAATCATTATGGCACAGCAGCTAACCCAAAGGCCTGGTAGCAGAACTAACAAGAGAGGTACAAGTGCATGGGATTTGCTACAGACATTTAAAACCCTGCCGCCCTTTACTTACAGCACGCTTTTCATACAGGCTCAGAAATTAGCGCTCGATTTCTGTCTTCATCTTCTATGAAGATTGATCCATTCAATATTCTCACATTCCTGTCTATCTGCAGTTGACTACTATCATTGAATTTTGGGACAGATTTTCAGCTAACCATCTCAATTAAGGAGCAGTTAGCATCGCTCAATTAATGCCAACTACATTGTATCAACATACACCAGAGAGTATATGGCTCTGTCAAACAGTGAAATCTCTATAAAACAGAGAAAGGGATTCACAGAGTGGAAAAGGAATTCAGCTTGTTTAAGTAGACAGTATACAGTCCATTTATCATTAAGGGACATTTTCTAAAGAATTTCCATCAGTCATTTGCATGGTTTAGAACATTCTTCTATTTCAAATATAAGAGAGTTAGAAGGCACAAGAAGAAATTCAAAACATTTCTCACAATAACAAGATTTTCATCAACCTCTCCACCTTCTCCCAAAGACGCCAGGATACCTTGGATCTGTCATTTTCAACACATTTGAAATGCCTGCAACAATGATGCGTGACTTAAGGAAGAACCTTCTGCAACTAACACTGTAGTAACCTGTACTGGTGGTTTAAGGGTACAACATCCCAGAGACTTCTCCCAAGGAGTGGCAGCGTATGCCATCATCGACAAACACACTTTTCAGAGCCTCCAAAAGCACCATGTATTCTGTATTAGGATTACTTGCTATTTCTTACAGTTCGAGTTGCTCCAAATGCTAGTTTTGAAGTAAATAAAGCACCAAGGTACTTTTGAGATTAAATTCAAAATGAGCTATTCACGTGAAATACTAATGCTGCCTTTGCTTCTGTGTGTTTGCAGGCACATGGCAATAACATACCGGCATTTTTCATTGACAGGAAAGATACATCCTGCCTCTCCCTGTTGTGTGTAAATTGGATAAATGCGTTTTTCTTGGAGCCATGAACCACAGAAAAAGCCAACCAAAATGAAACAGGATGACTACTGCATCGGCTCTGTTTTCCATCTAACCAACTTGAAAATATGCACTCATTATACTCTGTACTTCCTTGCAATATACCATTCTGGGCAAGGCAAAGTTACTCTTAACAATAAGTGCATTGCCATTGTCACTGAAAAAACTCAAAATGTTTTATTTCATTTGAAGGGAACACAACACTAAACAAATATAAAAAACATCCTTAAACTGATGGGATTATAAAGATCTATGATGCATTGTTCCTGTAAAAAATGAAAAATGTATCATCTGAGTCCAAGAAAGCTAAATTTGTAACTGAAGACACTGCAAGCAAACAAAAATACCGAACAGTGACTATGCCAGGCACATACATTACAAATGTGCTGCAACTAAGAGCCACAAAGTTGCAGTCAGCTCTAGTATTTACTCTTGTACTGCCCAAAGACAACCACCAACTCACTTTAAAAAGCAATTATGCAAGGCATGAACAAAGTTTGGACTTTAGCCCTTCCAGCTCTAACACCTACAATTATCTCACCAACCAAAGGCAGCCTAGCAGCAGATTCAAACCCACGTTTCCTATCCTAGCTGTTGCAGAGGTGCTACTATCCAATACAAATACTGTAATAATGGGCAAATGGGTTCCAGTTTGGAATAAATCCTAATGTGAGACGCAGTATAATAAATACAGAGCCAAGCTACTTATCATATCTCATGATTAAGACCTTGTTTTACTTGTATAAAGGCAACTCCCACCAACCATTAAATGTCAGCCCCTAAAATACACGCACATGACTACCCTGAAAAACAGTGGTTTTAAAATAAGTTACGTATTCTTAAAGCTGTCTAATTAAAACATTGGGAAGACTGAACCAAAAATAAAATTTAATAAACTGCACAGATCATCCCAATCAAGATTTTTTTTTTCAGTTGCCAGGTCATATAAATACAAACAGGTTCTGTTAGGTGCCCAAATACAACAGTGGCCAGGGTTTAAAGTAAAGGAAAGAGGAGAATCAAGGATAAGAACTGAAATCTTAGCAAAATCTCAATTTTATCTTTCATATCTACTCATGCAAAAGATGTATATTGGCAACCAAAAATCCCAGTCAAAAAAGGATTCAGACATCTCCCACGCCAACTAATTCCAAAGCTCTGTTTAAATAATACATACTCCTTTAAAAAGGGGGGGGAAGTCTCAGCTATCATGTTTCATCTTGCATTTCTTCATCTATTAAATGACAGGATCATGCTCCTACCAAATCACAATCAAATTTGTCTTGAATATTCAAGTGCATTTTATCAGTCCAATGGACATTATCAGAATGGTATTTTACCAATACTAAAATCTTTGGGAGAAATTAACATATCTGGTCATATCTCAACATCACAACTGCAACTGAAAATTACTATCTTTGAACCTTTTTTTCCTCTGTGTTTCTTCAAGCGTAGGACAAATCCATGTTTTTTTTTGATTGTCTTTACAAATGACAGTGTGGTTTCTTGCAAGCAAGTCAGCCAGTTTTCCTAACACAAATCAATTACTGTGTTTTTTAAAAAGTATCAAAATCTAGCATTTGGCTTTATAATTTAATGTTTAAGGAGAATTTATAAGAGGGTTTATTTTTCCATTCATATTTTTTTTCCTTTGTAACAAATCACGAGGTAACACAGGCACCTGAATATGCAGCAACTCAGCACACAGCTTGACATTTTCCAGACAAAAATATCCTTTCTACCTAAAAGTGCATCCACATGTATTATTACCAGGTGAAACAAAAAGTTATCTATATATTTCAAAAGAAATCTGAGCTAGCAACTTTGTATCCAAATAAGCAGAACTCATTTTAGCATGACTTATTCCTAATTTTAGTAAAACTCCCTAAATTATTCAGAATTACATATGTTTACATTCATAAGGGATAAAAAAATATTTTGTTAGGCTACAGTTATGTTAATACACTACTTCTATTTTTATTGCAAAACAAACACTTCCAAAATAAATATTTAACTGGAATCTAGAGTTCCAGAATACAATCAATCCACCCGCAGTATAAGTCAACATCAAACCAGCATCTCGGTGAAATGCAGAGCAGATCTGAGTAGTCAAATGTGACACAACATTCAAGGCACACTATCTCCCAGTAAGCCACTCACTGTGGCATAAGTGACCAGGTTTTTGTTCCTCTGTTTAAATAAGGCCAGTCATTACTTGAATACTTTATGAAGGAAATAAATAACAAGACTTTTGTGCATGCTACTGTAGCTGCTTCGCTATTTTACAGCTAAGATGAGGCAAGCTAAAGCAAAGCAGTGGCAACAAAGCTTACAACAGCCACACACACACGGAGAAATGATTAAGGATTTACTAACATGGGTAGCAAGTGTCAAAGGCCAACAATAAAGAGACTCCAGTTTCTAGCTAATCCACACACCCTAAAATCTCTTGTGTTCTGGAAAAGTGCCAGCATTAAGAGCATTCATAACTAGATTTATAGAAAATCTGATGATACCTTTGGTAGCAAATACATTTTGAAAGCTATTTTGAGGGGCACATTTTTTTTTAAATCATCCCCAAAATTTTGGGGCTTTTTTACCATCTTATTGTTGCTATTTTTAAGACATCTTTTAAAGAAGCTTATTTACGTGACTGTAAAACAGGGTAGAGAATTTAAAATTTATCATTAACTGTCTCTCTTGGGTTTAGGTTGGGTTTTTTTCAATCAGATATTTTTAAATAAAAATGTTCTAATTTCAGAGAAACGGGGTTAGCAAACTCTCCTCTAAAGCTGTTCTTTGCATCAGTAGTAGCTTTAGGCAACACAACAGCTTTTCCCACCAAAGCAAAAATGGGGAAAAAAAAAGCCAGAAGTTGCCTAGTTTCTTTTCAAGTACTTCTGTTCTTCTGTAAGCCAACAGTATCATAGGTTTCTGTACTGCTGAGCTGAGCCCTAATTAAACATAACAAAAAATTAGTTGCATGTTTTGAATTTCCTTTCGGCAAGTACAACAGTGCAATGTTAATAAAAGAAGTAAATTTAATAAAGAGGAATACTTCATCCAAGGCAGAATAATTAAAAGACATACTGTGCTGTCAGCTAAAGCACTAGATCCTCCAAAGCCTTAATCCGCCAGTTATTTCGTGAGAAATACTCAGCGTTATGTAAAGATGCCAAGAAAGTACAACATAAAATTGGACGAAATTTTTTCTTAAAACAAACTTGATATTTATTTACATCAGTTACACAAACAGTGAAAGATTTTAAAATGTATACTAGACATTTTACAGATAAATAATAAAACAAGGTTCTGTCCTAAACAGCACACAATTTAGGTCACAAAAAAGATATCAGAGAATTAAAAACACACACAGCTAGGTCCTTTTCTGCAGAGCTCACAGTTTCTGTCTTGGGCAAAAGGAATTGATAAGTAGCCCAAAAATTAAAACAATACTACTTGATTTCTGGTAGTCAATACCCACCTCTGTCTTTGATCAACATGAGATAAGAATTTATTTAGTTAAGCAGCAGAGGAAGATTTTAATACAAGAGGCATTTCAGGAAAAGGATGAATACGAGGATGATGCAGTTCATTGTTCTTTCTAGTGCAAGCAAATAAAACCAGCAGATGAGAGACAGCTAGTAAAGGGCAAGATAACAGGACATGGAGGTTTGGAAGATTATACAGTCCTGGGTTACCTCCTTAAATTCTAGTTTTTCTGGATTAGATGGTATTCAGGATGGGTATCAATCTCCCAAGGTTCAAAACTGGCAAACGTTTTGGGTGTACTTTAAACTACGAAGGAAAGGGGGAGATGGGAAGCTGTTATGTAACTCAAATGATCCATCATGTGGTTCCGACATACAAAGTAAGGCAGGAGATGGAGTTCTGAAACAAAAGATGAAGAATAAGAACAGTATTAACAAAAAGTGTCTATACACAAAAGCAAGGAGAATGGAAATCAAATAAGGTTTAGAAGTCATTAAATTATAACGTAAAGCCATGGGCAAAAAAAATCAAAGACCTCTTTGACATACTTTCAAGAAGGGCATGAAAACAGATGACATTTAAGGTCTACCTGCTAACAGCTGGAACATCAGCAACCCACCCATGAGCTCAATTACAGCAATCTTCTAAAACAAATCATAGAATCATAGAACAGCTACAAGTTTTATACCACGTTTTTTTCATCTTCCAAGTTAGCCCTTGCTAGTTTGGGGAAGGGGATGTTAAATCCAGAAACACACGCCTGCAAAACTTTACATCTGTAAAACAGGAAAAACTGCCAGGTGAACAAGCATACTAAACGTTTTCTAAAATCTACTGGTTTTGTGATGATTAGGTACTCTAAAATCTCTAGTCACAATTCGCAACATTACTATGACTTAGGTAAAAAGCATACTGATAGCTAGAATCTAGTGTTGAACAGTTCACTCACGATCACACAGAAATCAGGCTGTACAGTTCTAAATGTCATATTCAGTCTGCCTTGTCCATGACAAGTTTCCCAAGTTAATGATCAAATCTTTCTGTGTACATGAAGTCTAGTAAGTGGTATTTATTCACCAAATTACATCATGTAACATTATGAAGCATATCTCCGCCTTGCATTCTAGATACATATTTTTTGTTTTGCAAGAGATGAGTGTTTGAAGTACGAGATACAAAGAACAGAATCAGGAAGTCTAGGCCTCTATTTGTTTGACCACAGATTAGACTCAGAAGCAGATACAGTAAGATACCTTCTCACAGATCACAATCTTTACTCACTCAGGATGCCAAAGGTATCTTGCCAAGTAGGTCATACACATTTTTTATGTGCTCTTCATTGACTGTCTTAGTAAGGCACAAAATAGTCCAAATCTACATTCACAGTTAAAAATCTCTCAACAACACTAAGTTTTATACCCCTCGGCAACTGCTCACAGCTGGACCCAGACCCAAACAAATAGAGCATTTTTTGGAAAAGCTTTCTTTACACATTTCTAGTTGCCATATTTTCTAATCTTAATGTATCTTAATTACTCCTTCTGCCTAAAGAAGTAGACTTTTTACCCTGTGACAGAACAATACAGCTCCAACTTCAAATTGGAATGTGGACATGGACATAACCCGCAAACACAGGTCAATTGGTGCAGCCATATGTTGCACCGTAAGTAAAATAAGACTAATCACGCATTTCTCAAACTCTTAATGCTTGTAACATACAAATGGATGGAAGCAAGAAATGCTGCTCATGCTTGCCAATGGCAAAAGAGGAACATATCCAGAACTTCCCACAGTTCCTGGATCTCCGAATACACAATATAATACTGGTTTCTCTGAGCTGCTTCTGGTAGAGGAAACTTCGAGATCCTCCTCACAAACTTTAAAAAAACCCAAAAATTGAATTTTTGCAAAGAAGTAGCTTTCTGACTAATCATCACAGGGGGAAAATGCCCCACAAGTTTTATGAACTCAAGATTAGATAGCAAAAACAAAAGAAACCCAATTAGAGAATGTGCTGATAAAGCTGCTTGGATAAAGAATAAATAACGAGAAGGCAACAAATGTACCTCCTACAAAGATAAGATAACCTGGGAAAAAAATGAAAAATTTCTAAGCATATATGAAATATGCATAAAATAATGAGGAAAACCTTTGTGAAATTAAATATTTCAAAAGACAAAAAAGCGATCAGGTCATGTTGCAGCCATTGAATAGTCTTTTTAACTCTTGGATAGCAGACAGGAAAGTATCACATATGAAGGCTCCTAATCTAAAAATATGTTATTCCCCTGTGAAAAGCTCATTCCCATCCTTTCCGAAAAGATTCCATTACAAGTAGTAATCATTATTGAACCTTTTAGCCCAGATGTAATTTCTTACATGTTACAACAAGTTTCACGTGCATTGTGGATTTCAGCCAAGGTTGATAAAGTTCAATAACTTGGCTAACCAACCATGTGTACTACTCATTACAGAAGTAATAAATAGATTCATCAAAATGGACATGAAAAAGGAATATGAATATCTGACACCACTTTCAGCTTACTCAATAAGAAGAATAAATTACAGAAGTCCAAGGATATTTAATATTTAAAATATGCAAGAAGTAGACAGTTAGAGCCAAGCAGAGCAATATTAGTATTCTACAATATTAAGCCAGAGTTTAAACAATGATGGCATTCATGGAAAACTCAATCGCTATGACCTACAATAAATTTTCAGAATACAGCACCGTAAATTAAAGAGAATCCTCTTCTATTAACATTACTCAAAGCTTTAAAATAATAGCTTTTAGTACGGTTTTAATTGTTCAAAATGCATCACTACTAAATCCTAACTGGCAGCTAATAACATCCTGCAACAGAATGTGCTAAAAGTTCTACCCCACAGGCAGTTCCCTCCATAAACTGTGTTTTTCTACACCAATTACCCAGATAACATACTCTGGTCAAAAACACACTTCCTGTAAGATCCAGGCTCTCCTGGAAAAAGCACTGTACTCCCACTCCCAAAAAACACTGGGATAACAAAAATCATGCCCGCTACAAAGTTTTGGACTTCTACAGAGAAAATACCTGACAAAAAATAGTGAAGTGTAAGTTCAATTTTTAACATTTGTTTTAAGTAAGAAGCAAACCAAAAAACTTCTATAGAGACATCTCCATTTCTATGGTGGAGCTACTCATGTGGTTCAAGGTGACACACGCCAAGTTTGGTCCACGGCACGTGGATCACGGGATTTAAAAGAATGGAGTCTTGAAGATTTCAGCATTATTTTTCCCATGAATTCTTCATTAAGCAACCAGTTTTCCCTCAAGAGATTGAATACATCTGTTGAAGCCAGAGTAACAACATGAAACCAAAATGCATAGCTGCATATACAATACCAAACTGTATTAAGCTGAAAGATGATTCTTTTTTCCCCTCATCCAACCACATTTTAAAAGGCCTTAAAACCAAGCCTTCATTGCCACTATCTTGCTGGCAAAGAATCGCAAGAGAACGGTCCTGTGCTGGCAGAAGACTCTGCTGTACATCTGCAAAATAATGTTTTTATTGGGTAACTTCTTCTCATGAGAGAAGAATACACACACTGGCTGCACCCAGGCCAGACAGGCTTTTCTGTTAATATACTGTGCTGCTTACAATTCTGAAACGTGATACACGGAGGCTAGAATTCACAAAGAAATAAAATACACATCAAGGAACAACTCTTTCATGCTTTTAAAAGCCTGATAAATACAAAAGTATTCCATGAAAACAATCTCAGGGACAGCTAGGACTTGCCCAAGAAAAATAACCCAAGGTTACATATCACTTATCTTTCTGTCTGCCTCACAACACGCTTTGAACCCAAACCTCCATAAAAAATACCCACTTCCTTTCTCCACATGTGAGACACTTCAAGTATGAAAACATACAGCCATGCAAAGGCAGGAACAGTTCATTCACCACAAGTCACGCTGGTTGAGCTAGAACATAAGATGCATCTCCTTGGCAAAGCCCCAGTATCTCCCTTATCTCCACGCCATAAAGCTACAACAGAGTTACGTACAGAAATTGTTCTTAACAGAAAGAGGCTGAAGTTTTGACTTATTAATCCACAAACAAACTCTTTTCACTAAATCAGATCTAGATAATAGAAAAATACCATTCAAGAAGCACTATCACATGCTTGCTCCCCCATGTCACATCCCTTTTTTCAGCTCTCATAAGTAAAAGCGATGCAAATAATAGGCAATTTCTGGAAAGCAAACATCTTGCTGTTTATTCATTATAGTAAAACATACAAAAAAAAGAAATTTATACTTAGAAATGTTTGAAAAAGTTAATATATGAATATAATTGAGGAAAATAACAATACAGACCAAAATCAAACCGATGTATCTTCTCTCATTTTTTTCCATAACAAACTATCCAACAAAAAGCAGGTTAAGTTTTTCAAGGCTAACAAAATTCAGGTGTTACAGCAGAAGAAAAAATCATAAAGCAAATCCAAGATAGAGGAGGACTATCTTGCACAGTTCCTTTTTAGAAGTGCTGCCAGTTGTATAACCTTTAAATACTTCTGGCAACAGACAACAGAAATCAGAAAAAACTTCGTGCTTTCAAAGAAAGATGTGCACACTTTGCAAGGAAAATTTGCATTCTAGCTCAAAAAAAAGAAGAGAGCTGACAGATTCAGACAACTATCTGTGGGCTTAGACCACCAAACCATGCAACAGAATGAAAGACCATGAACATATTAAGACAGTCAGACTAATACTATGAAAATCAGAGTCCTCAATGGTAGTTGTAAGAGTCTGTTTTATTCCTCCCATATGATCCAAGTTTGACTTAAATGAGACCATTCACTGGTCTAATTAGCATTCAGCAAATGTTACCTTCTTTGTGAAGGCCGATAAAGCCAGCCTCAGTAAAACTGCTATGTCGCCCACAAATAACCTCAGTAACTTTGCAACTAGTACAGTTCCCCATATTTATAAAATTCCCTTTTCTGCAGGTACAGAGCAGCCAATTTTGGATTTCTGAAGAAGTAAAGGTGTTCTTTTTAGTCAAACTTTTCCTATCTCTCCATCGTCAATAGACACAGGGCACAGTGGTGAAAGGCAACCAACATCTACTCCAGACCTTAGGTGATCTTCAGGAAAAATTTAGATAAGCTTTAAAAGCTTCATTTTGCTCCTCTTTTGGGTAGTAGCTTAAATAGCCACTACTCAGTCTGCTATTACTCAACTGGCACAAGAAATGCAACAAAAGCTGACCACACCTGCCTCTACCAAGGCTCTGAAGGTAGATTCTGCTTTCTAGCTACAAGAAAGGTTCTGAACAATACTGATATAGGAAATGCTCAAACACTACTACCCGACACGCAGAAACAATAGCTCAGAAATCAGGAATTCAAAAATCCTTTAGGATTTCAGACTCCCAGTAAAACCAACTCTCATTAGCTTCTACCAGTACAAAGTACAAAAGCAGGCAGTAAACGCACAGCAGTCTGGCCATGTGCACTGCATCATTTCTGTACAGGTTTACTTTTTTGTACTGCTTTGAAATAAAGTGAAAAAAGTAAAAAGCTACCAAAAAAATAACTTGCTTTTTAACAGAATAAAAGGACAGCAGAAAAAGAAGTAACTTGGGATCTTTCTGAATTAATGTAAGCACTTTATGCTTACTGAAAGGAAGGATTCACAGCTTGTCAAGAGTTTAAAGTTCTACTTCCACCCTGACAGTATCAAATCCTAGATGCTATTTGTTCCAGCATTAATGTCATTAATCCCACGTTCCCAACCTTTGAAACTTTACGGGTGTTTTCCAGTAAAAGATACAAAAAAGTTTCTAGTATTTTGGGAGCACGATGATTTAATAGGGGCAGCCATTCTACCCTTCTCACAGATGCGAAGTGTTCAAATCATGTCCCACAGGAGAGACATTTCTGAATTAGATGCAGATGATAGATACAGTGAGAGGCACACAATAAATTGCAGAGCTACATAATTTGTATTTATCACAAAAGAACCACCACGTGTGAACAAAATCTGATTATCTACATGTTACCACGATGACTAATACCAAGTAAATTATCAAGTTAGCCGTTAGCAAAATTTTACCTTCTACGATTCATAACGTTCAGTTATGTTTGTGTGTTTATATACAAATCCTCACTGCAACTAACTATGACGTTTGATAATGGGAATCCAGTTCATTAATCACACAATGAATTTCAAAAGCTGCCTAGGCTCTAATCTGATAGTTCAACTCAAAACAGAGTTTTAGCTCTAAGTCCTTCCTCGATTTCATATACCTGATCATCAAGCAATGGCTACATTTTTAGGGGATGCAAATCACCTATGGATGCAGCATAAATCAATTTAAAAAGCAAGGATGAAGGAATACAGCTGCTAACCACGTTCTAGTAGTTAAAAGTAGGTTGTTTTGTGTTACCTTCATTTATAAAAACACATTTTAATTAAATATGTCATCTTCTGATAAAATGAACTAATCATTTTTAGTTTTAACTTAATCAGACCTAGGGTTTAAAAACGTGATAGGCTACAATCTAACTCACACAAATTTTTCAATAATCTTTTTTTATTACTATATCAAGCTAGCTTCCTACACTTACAGCATAAGTCACTAAGAGAAAAAAACCTATGATAGAGGAATAAAACAGAAAAAGTTCTGCTTACCATTTATAAATTAAAGGGACAGTTATTCAAAACATCTGCTCTTTGATTTAAAAAGCTGTTTATTTATGATAAATTATAAGTACATTTCCCAACCTTTTGAATCAGTATGACAAAAGTTGCTAATAGTGAAGTTCTGCACAGGAAATAAAAGAAATACAGTAACTTCTCAGACCAGAAGTATATGCGGAACAAAAGCTCGCTGGAGCAGTGATTTATCTTCTAAGTACTGATTAAAAGTACCCAATATATAACTTTCCTGCTGCATAGCAATAAAACAGAGGGGGAAAAAAAAATGCCATTTAACCAAACATTAACCAATAATTATTTTGAAGAAATCATAATTTCCACAATTATTAAAGTACATGCTTTACTCTGGTAAAACATAAGAAGAGCAATATAACAAACTACATTATGACTGCAGCTTCTGGATTTTCTTCAGCATTTAAAAAAAAAAAAAAATTAAGCTGCTCATTTCCAAAAGTGGTTTTCGTTTTCTTGAGATAATTTGTGCTTATTCTGGACATCCCTTATAAAAGCAATTAACAGATTTCTTCAGAACTTCACAGAGCAGAAAAATCTGAAGTGTGGTTTAAGCAATGGTTTGATTGTGATTATCAACACAGTTCTGTGATAACATCTTGGAAAAGCATTAAGAAAAACCCTACTTTGTGGAATCTGCCTGACTGCAGAGAACATATATGTTCTGCACTTTCCTAATAACACTGCAATACTAGTAACATTTCGTGACTCATGCACACTGTAGCAGTCACAATAGGTTAGATGCAAGTGTACCCATTACAGAAAACAGAACACATTGTAGTTTCAAGGTCATATACCTATACGAACCTCAGAACCAGACAGAAATATTTATAAAAGTCATAGAAAACCACAAGGTACATAACTATCTACCCGCTACCCAATATTAAAACCAAGTACTATTATTTTTTAAAAATTTGTGGGATTTGAGATTGCTTAAACGTGCAAGCGGAAAATATCACATCTCTTAATAACATTAAACCTAGGTGAACAGCTGGCATGCTTTTTAAAATTTTGAATTCTAGTCCTAAAAATTGAGAATGCGAACAACAAAATTAGAAGGGCATTTACTAGAAACAGGGAAAAGCACCAGGTCTCTTTTGTTTAGTATTTTCAAAGAGCAACACAGCCCTCTAGTGGAAAGATTAGAAAGCAAGACTTTATCCATACAAGCAGCAGGCTAGGGAAGCGCAGGCACCCTCTTTGTAACTTAACTCATGTCGGGACCTTTAAAACAGGAAAAACAACACATGCACAAAATTGCACACTTTATCTTTCATTCCTCACAGTGGAATAAGTCTTACTGACTTTTAGAGAAAAAAAAAACCCTAACAATTTACACTACTCACATCTAAATGTGCATAGAACAGTAAGTTTTTAAAAACAGGACCAACACAAGACTGAACTGTTCAGTAAGTCCATCTTATCTCTCTTACTGTACCAGCTTTACTGTGGCCATAACTTCTAATGTGATCTTCGGACTACAATTTTGATTAAGCTTAAAAAATAGATGAGAAAAAAATCCAAAAAATTGGAGTGCACTGCCAGAGGAAAATGTTCCCACAATAAAAAAAGAGAAAAGAAAGCATTTTACTAATAATGCTTGATCTGCTATGATCTCTTTATTTTGTAAGAACAGAATAATTCATTAACTTTTACCAAGTTGCTAATGAAAACTAAAATGTTTATAAACCTGATTTTTACTACATTTTTTACCCATGCTTTTTGCAGCAATTTTAAGGACTAAATTAAGAAAGTGGATATATAATCTACACAATTTTTGCAGTATGTATTCCTAATCACTAATGAAAAGCAAAACCATAGAGCGGACAGTCTCCTCCATTTAGAGACATGTTAATAGAAATTAACAACAATGAAGTAACATTTGAGAAGCCAACACATGTGATACCACTAGAACTCTACCACCACCCAAGTCATCCAAAGTATTCTCTCAGTAATTAAGCATCTCTATTTGTCAGAAGTTGAGAAGACTTTTCAGCTGTAAGAAACTAAAAACTAAAAATGTTCCTGGCAAGCTATGTTGAATTCCCTGTATTAGATTCACAACTAAAGTAAATTTAATATACTGTACCATCTTTGTCGATCTGTTTTTAACTTTTCTATCTTAAAGTGGTGTACTTGGATGAATAAAAGCATAACTTGTAGGCTCATCCATCTGCCAAAGATTTCTCAGCATTTTTCAAACTTTATCTTTGGCATCCAGCAATGCAGTAATTGAAAATGCATTTTTCTGCATTTTGACAGATTGCAGCCTATCAACTTACACCTTGATCTTTGTTCTGTTCATCTCAAAATGAAAAATTTCTCAATGAACGTACAGATACCATGAAGTTAGTTTCAAACATACCAATGAAACTAATTTTGACAATGAGCTGAGTGATTTTTTCTTCCTTACATCATTAGGTGTACAAGTGAGTACTTAACAAGTTCTTTTTCAATCACTTTCTACATAATGGACAGCAATATTTCCTTGGAAATATTTGCACTTACCTCTGAAAGAAAGGAGCTTAGTGTTATGACAACACAGTAATCGTTTAGTCCTCAAAATAGTTGGGGAAGGAAATATTTCCTCCAAAATACATCAAGAGTTTAAAAGAAGTATCTACAACACAAATTCGAGCACAGCACTGACATCTTAAAATAACCAGGGAATAAGCTCCAAAACTGGTAAGCCTCCACTTGAGCCACCTAATTAGTATTTCCACATGGAGTCCCAAAGAATTGTGTAGACATATTAAAGCTCACAGCAGTCTCTGCCGTGCAATCCATTACTGACACATTCAAAGCAGTTTGCCACGAGTCAAAGTATGGTTAACAGTTAAGACTGATACGTTTTAAAGTCACATACAACAGCTTCAAGAAAACTTCAAATTTTGCCATTTATGTCCAAATCAATTGGACAAGAACACTATTATCTAACGTCTTTTGGGGCTGTTCCCTTCACACAACATCAAGGAGTTTGAACTAAAAGCAGTACACAACCTGAATAAAGTTTTCTAACTAGAGGTTTTATACGCAAATAGTACAAGCGAAGTTTGAATAACAGAAGTACACAGATATTTAAACAACAAAGCAGATGGCAAGATAAATATTGCCATATTTTACCTTACATGTAATGGTTACCTACCTATTCCTGAATTCGCACCCGTGATGATAACCACTTTCCCACTTAAGTCACGACCTTGGAGAATTTCCATTGCAGTGCTGTTTCCATCATACTTCTGTCTAGTAGTAGGTTTTACTGGATTATCTTCGACTGTAAAGGCCAGCCTTGGGTCAAGGTAGGTAGTTCTTTTGTTTATGTGGCTGCAAAAGAACACAGAAATTCAACTGCTTGGACCTTTCTCTACTCTGCATTTATATTTAAAATGTATTTCAACCACTGTTGTGTACTATTCCAGTGGATTATTGAAATTCTCAGAAATCAGGGGTTTTTTTCAGTTTTGCTAAAGTGATCTGAATTACTTTCTTATCAAGTGTTTTTCTACTTGTGACAGTGTCCATTAATAATTGTATTCACATACTTCAAAACGTCATTATGAACTTCATGTGAACCCCTCATACAGAAAGCAGAATTTTGTCAAGGGAAAAAATCTGATTATACTAGGGAACATCACGTTCTCTTAGGAACTCTATAAAAGGAGCCTACACTAGTCCCTTGGAACAATAAACCAATGAGAAATGTAGCTCAGTACTTTTCTCTCGAACAGCTGAAAACAAGTAGCTTTACATCAGCTCAGCAAATGGCACCATTTGGGTCAGGCTCACCATTCTAAAACCAAGTTTTAGTTTAGTTTAGACACTGTCACAACTCTGTATATGGATTTGCAAGTTGTCCTTACTAATTTATTTGTCTTTCCAGCTGATATTGTCACAGTATCATAACCCAAAAAATGCTACTCAACATGAAACACAGTTTTCCTACTTGTCGGAATTCTACATTTTGACATACTTACTCTACAAAATACACTTGTCCATTTTCATCAGTCTCCTGTTCCCATCCATATGGCAGACCTAGGAAACACATAAAACAGGCACACTCAGATTTGAGGTTTAAGTGATTTATCAGAGAGATGTCGCAAAATTCTGCACTATATCTGTGCAGCTACCTGCTGCACTTGAATATTGTAACTTGAAAAAAGGGTTCTCTAATAAGAGAATAACACACAGGAGATCTGGTACAACTGTAAGGACTAGTATATTAAGTATAACCCAAAAATTCTTTGTACAAATCATTTCATGTCATAGCTCAAACCAGTAAAACACAACCACTTAAAACCATGCTTCCTAGTACATATACGTATATACGCGCAGTTTAATACCTATCCTTGATACACTAAATTACAAAAACATTGAACTAAATGTAGGAAAATCTACATATAGCACATACCAAAAGTCAGAAGATCATAACCCTCAAATGGGTATGGGATACATTAAATCACAGTTGGAAGGACAGATAAAAGAACAAAAATTACAAATCTTCAACAAGGAAATTCTTAAATAAAAGACCATATGTAAGCACTTAACAGATAGCATTCCCATCATTTCTAATCCTGGCTGAAAAGTATTCAGTTATAATTCAATTGGCTCAAAATCTACTGAAAACATTCCAGTTATAGTCACATTACCAATGTCAAAAGAAATACGGCTTGCCAAGAGTACAGTACCCCCAGGTACGCCACACAGAAGCTTCTGGGAAGGTCAAACTTAAGGCACCAATCCAATCCAAGGTCCTTAAGAGGCCAGAGACCTTTGGAATCTGCAACACCGGCTATCTTCTCTTCTGGCACAAACATTCAATTGGGTTATGGAAAACAGGTAAAAAGAAAACTAATGGTACTTCCTTCTGTGCCAAATATATGCTCTGATCACATAATCCAACTATAAATATTAAATGATGGACATCTGGGAATGTCAGAGTCCACTCTGAGAATTCCAGCCTTTGACTAAATGATTTGCAAGCCACAATCCCTTTATCCTAGAATCAGTAATTTGGCTTTATGGAGCAAAAGAAAGCCATTAATCTGCAAAATAATCACTCCACACAAATACAATCACACAGGTAAAACCCCACTGAAGCCAGCTCTATCTTGAAAGCTCAGTTCGCCTAGGTGACTAGTGTCAACTAGGAGATCAAAACGGGATCTATTTCCTGCACAAAGCCCAACTGATGTTTGTAACATAATTTCAGTTCATTACAAAAGCTTATACAAACCTCCTGCAACACGTTTCCTCTTCCCAGACTTAGGATGTTCCCACTGTGTTTTTTCTTCCAGATGGCTGTAGGAAAAGAAAAGTTTCAGATTTTAAAAAATTGCCTAACAGTTTTTATATAATGCAATCCAATTTTTACAGTAAATTGTTTAAGCATTTAGAAAACACAGTTCAGAAAATGGCTTGCATTCCATAAAAAAACCCAACATGTCAATCCCTTGTTTAAGATAGGTCAAAACTGCTGCTGGATGTTATCAAGCTTCTGTATTGGCACAGTCCTGAAGGAAAAGTGACTAACCAGAGAGCACTGGAGTCTATTAAAAAATCAAATAAACATTTGACTTTCAATCTAAGTTTTATTGCTTACAATACAAAGAACAAAAGTTGATGAAGAATAACATAATAGACTAAGAAAATGCCTCAAAAAGATGGCGACCCTTGGCAGGAAAAAGAAAGAAAGAAAGAAGCAAAAAAGAACGTATCAGATACTAGTATAAAATACATCAGAAAGTTTTCAAATTACAAAAACACTCTTCTAAAACTCTTGTCTAATAGTAACGTAAACAAGGCTAGATTTCTACACAGCAATTGCAGTTTTGGACAGATAATATTTATCCAAAGGCCTTTACTAGCAGACTATTTATTTAATATGAGTGATAATAGCATCACATCTAATTCGGGTATTTTATTCACTTAAATCACTTTAACAGAATCACTATACTGTACATAAACAAGGTCTTAAAATACCCAAAGTGCTGAAATCGGGTTGGATATTAAAATCTTATCCTTCATTAAATACTTTAAAATAATAACCATGTTAAGAGTCAGGCGGGGATTACCTCAAAATGAACAAATTGACAGCTATCCAAGCTGGAAATATTGACAGTATTACTGAATAACACATGCAAATAATCACTAAATATAAATCTAGTACCAACAGGAATTTACACACAATATAAACAACTTTTCCTTCTTATAATAATCATGCAGTTAGCTCACGGTGACAGCACACTGTGTTACAAGAATCACAGCTAGTGGTCTGACACTAAGTACACGTGCGTGACCTGCAGCTGCTCTTGAACTTCAGGACACTCACACTGTAACGATACCAGATCCTGAGTTACTCTTGTCTGATGAGGGATAAATGACCAAATCACCATATCTTGACCAATAAATGCATGCTCACCGAGCTTTGACACCTGACTGCGGGCACACCTAATTCATCACAAAGGCCTTTAAAAGTTTTAAACTGTAGCAACCCTATTCAGTCAAGTGTAACGGTAACATTGTTGATGAAGTTTAAAAACAAAATTGCCAGACCATGCAGGGGTATCACAGATACAGAGCTTATTTTAAAGGTTGCAACAGTGTAACACCTCTCCCTGTCCTGTTTTTCAGCTGGTAAATATTGTTCTAATGTCACGTCATTAAATCAAGTTCAGCCAGTTAAGTTTGATGACAGTTAAAACACAGACCTATGGAATTTATTGTCTGTGTGAAAATTACGCTCAGTAATATGTTATTTTGTAGGTTTGCTACAACATGTTATTATTTTGTAGGTTTGCTACAACATGTTATTATTTTGTAGGTTTGCTACTTTCACCAAGCAACTCCTTTCCAAAACAGCTTTTTAAGTCAAAGGAAATAGACTGAAAACTTGGCCTAAGACAAACACCTGGAGAGAACGCGCAGTGTTTACAAACCAAGTGCACGCAAACCCAAACATTCTGTCGAGGGTTTACAAAGCAGACCTGGGGCAGGAGAGGCAACTCCCCACCGGTGAGAGCACACTCCGCTTTCCCCCTGTCCTGGGGAAAGGAATAAAACTCGCAGCTTTGAACAGACTGAAAGAGACTCCTAGATCAGCACGGGCACAGAAACCTCAAGAGGGCGAAAACATATATATATAAAAATAGGTTCCACTAAGTTAGCCAGCCCTGCGGCACCTCCCCTTAAGGAG
>NW_009731828.1:663-883 GCF_000703405.1 Apaloderma vittatum | reverse complement strand
AAGCACCGGTGGGGAAAGGCAGCCCTGGGGAAGGGCATTTTCCTCCTGGCTGTACACGAGACCACGGTGCCGGCAGGCAGGAACGGCAGCGCTGGAAGATGGAGAGGGGTGACTGTGACTTCCCCCGTGGGGAGAACAGCAGAAATTCAGCCAAAAGGGTAAAAAAAACACCGTCAAGAGACGCTGGGATTTCCCCGGCCAGCAGAGCAGCGACAAGCAC
>NW_009731828.1:0-216 GCF_000703405.1 Apaloderma vittatum | reverse complement strand
TTCTGTGGCACTTTGGCGCCTGGGCGGTGACAGGTCAGGGCCGGCTCTGCCGCCCCACATCCTCCGAGTGCCAAACACCAACAAAGCAGAACAAAAACCAGGGCCTGGGGAGGGCACGCAGAGCAGGGAACGGGAGCTGGAAAGCTGAGCATAACGGAGCTGCCACCAGCAACGGGAATGGGATGGCTGCTCCGGCAAACCCACACCCAAGCGGAT
>NW_009731827.1:0-219 GCF_000703405.1 Apaloderma vittatum | reverse complement strand
GAGGGGCCGGGAGCCCAGAAACCCTCCACAATACTCTTTCTCCTCCACCAAAAGTAGTTTCCCCCTGGAAAAGCCAGCCTGGACTAGCACAAGGCTTAAATTCTTTACAAAAATCACAGCGCTGAATCCAGAGCTCCTCGAACGTGACTGCCCCACGCATGACATCACGATTTAGTGCAGCTCCCTCCCATAGAGGGTAAAGGCTCCAAGATGAGGTCA
>NW_009731826.1:812-5301 GCF_000703405.1 Apaloderma vittatum | reverse complement strand
CCAGCTTGGAGATGCCAACCGAGAAACCTCACTGACAGCCCCAGCTTGGAGATCCCAACCAAGAAGCTCCACCACCAGCCCCAGCTTTGAAACACCAAAAAGCTCTACCACTAAGCCCAGCTTGGAGAAGCCAACCAAAAAATTCTTCCCCACCTAGTTCAGTCTGTAGACACCAGCCAAGAAGCTCCACCAGCTTGAGTCCAGGAGGCTCAACCAAGGAGGAGAAAGCCCAATGAAGGACAGGCCAAGGCCCACTGACATCCTTCCACCACGGCCACCCCAGCCCCAAGGAGGTCCAAAGCCCGGCACGGCTGTCCACACTTGTGCGGAGAAGATGTCACACGGGAGAGGGGAAGCCTCGATGGAGATCCCGGCGGGACATCTGCCCCATGCAGGAAGCAGATTTTAGGCACCAGCTGACATTTACCTCCCCTTCAAGAGAAGGAAATGAGGATTTTAAACCTCCCTGCTCCTACAAGACAACTACATAAACCACAAAATCCTCTAATATTTAATGAATTACGCCGAACAGTGGTGGAGACGGAGGGTTCAACCCACCAGGTGTATCCTGCACCTCCAGCTCCAAAAAAAAGAGTTTCTCAGCTCCCATTTTTTTTCCGAGAGAAATGGCAGCTCTTGATCAACATACAAATTCCAGCAAGACACATTTTGCTTGTCTCTTTTTTTTGTTTTTTGGTGAGCCAAAGGCAAAAGCACACACAGACTAAAATGTTTAAATAATAAAAAAGGGTGTTTTCTTCTCAACCAGTGCAAAAAAAATAAGAAATAATAATTAAAAAAATCCAACTGATCACCCTCCGTGCCAAAATTTTTAATTTTCACTGAATTTCTGCTCCTCAACCAACCCGCCCAACCGACGGGGTCGTCGGCTTCATCTCATCCCGACGGCACCGGAGAGGCCCAGCGAATGCGCGCACAGGAGGAGAATGGGGAAAAATTGGGAAAAACAGAGAAAATGGGGGGAAAATAGGTAAAAATAGGGAAAACCACAGCTCTTTTCCAAACCCTTGGCTCTGCAGCCTGGAGTAGGGCAAAGAGGGGATTTATATATACGTCTATATATATTCTATATATTCATTTATACGTTTTCAAGTTCCTTACATATAAATGCATAAACACACAAATATAAAAAACACTCTTTATATATACGTCTGCTCTCAAATGCCGCATCCCAGCTGGAACATCCATCCACTCCCCCATTCGGGGACAACGCCAAGGACATTTCGACGAGAGGGAACTTGGATGGCTCAACCCACCTCCCCCTCCCGCTCCCCACAAGCGCCTAGAAAATAAATAATGATATAATAAATATCGAACGCCGAAGAGACAGCAAGCTTTCAGCAGAGAGGGTTGCTGTTTGCCAGGGCCTCTCCCTGGCTGTGAAAAAAAACCCAACAAAACAATTCAGGTTTTTCCCTCCTGGAATCCACCTCCCCAAGCCCGACACCGCGGAGAAACGGGTGCAAAACACGAGGAATTGGGTCCACTGGGCGGCATCGCCCAGCGTGGCAAACAAAAGCTTGGGGGGGTTGGTTGGGTTTTTTTCATTTTTTAATTTTTTTTTTTATCTCCTCCACTCCGGATCGAGGGTTTTTTTGGCAAAAGGGGCTGACCCCTCACCCAGCGCCGGGGTTTGCCAGGCGGCTCTAATCAGTCCCAGCAGCGGCGAGGACAATGCGTGTCTTGGCCGCGTCCCGTCGGTGACTTCAGCCCAGGCTTGTCAGCAGGAGGGGTTTTTTTTAATTTTTTTTATTTTTTCTCATTCTTTATTGCTAAAAGCCAGTGTCTTGGTTTCTTTTTTTTTAGTGTCATCAGATTGTATAAGCATGTGCAAGCATTAAGTTTGTATAAGCCTGTCCTAAAGGCATGTGTGTGTGTTTCATTGAAGCCCCACATGTACACTTCATATTTAGACCTAATAGCCTGACTAATCAGGATTAATGGGAGGGTTAAATCCACGAGCCTTCCCCTGGGAAAACACAAATATTTAAAGAAAAATATGTATTTAAAAAAAAATACGGACTTGTAAAAATATTTTACCTTTTTTTTTAATTGCACACTTGTTAATTTAATTAAAATAATTTATTTTAAAATTTAAAAAGCCACGTTTTTTTTAAAATTTAAAAAGCCACGGTTTTGCTCTTTTTTTCCACCATCACCACCTTGGCTCCCTGGCTTGGTTTAGCACCATGAGCAGGTCACCCATCCCAGCTCCATCCCAAGCCTGGGCTTGGGGTCCAACTGGAAGGAAACCTAAAATCGCCGGCCCCCCCCCACGCATCGCTGACCTCCAGGCAAGAACCCGGCATCAAGAGGAAAAAGAAAAAAAATTTTAAAAATCGCCCATAAAAATTATTCGAAAGTGGCGCGGCCGCGAAGTCCCCACCCCAAGGGGACGGCGGTGCCTCCAGACAGCCCTCCCCGCCCTTCCGCTCGATTTTAAGAATGTTTTCAAGAGAGGTTGCCAAAAATACAGCCAGCGGGGCCGGAGGGCGGCCGGAGGATGCTCAGGGACAGGTGGACAGAAGGACGGGGGTCCCCGACACGTGGGGATGCAAGAAGAGGTCAGAGGGATGCAGGAAAGGCAGCTGAAGGAGATGATGATGCTCACTGGACCAAAAGTTCTGCGATAGGAGACGAAGCCTGAGAACATCCATGTTCCCCCCTGGTGCCTCAGTTTCCCTAAGCAGCCTCGTCAACACCCCAGCACCTCCCTTGAAAGGGGGCTGCTGCTGCATTTAAATCACTGTGCTAAGAGAAAAAACTCTTTATCTTAACAGGTATTAAAGAGCCAGATCCCTAAACGCATTAAACCCCCACGAGGGACGAGTAAGTTGGGATCGCCCCGGGTATATTGAAATACTCAAAGCTCCAGCCCCCTCCAGAAAACCACTCCTGACACTGCCCAGCCTCTCTATTTACTCACAGCCACGTGTATCACCCTCATTCCTGGAGCATCGAGGACCACAAGGGCCTCTCCCCCTGTATTAGCACAATGACAAGGTTCTAGGGGAATAGCAAAACACATTTAGGTGGCCACAAGCGGGTTCACGCCGGCCGGCGCGGTAAAACCAGCTGCCCACCGACCGGTTCCCATTCAGCACAAAATGTGGTGATTTCCTCAGAAGTTTTCACCTCTCCAACTCCCACAAGAAACAGCAACCTAACCTGCTTTTTATTTTGTTTTTTTCTGTATCGTTCGCACCCACCAAAACATTTCACCGCCGACCCCCAGTATTACGCCGCATTAAGAAGACGGGCTTTAATAAGTAGCCAAATATGACGTTAGCACTTGCTCCTCAAAAAAACAAAACAAAACTCATGTCCTGTTCCCCATTCACTGCATTTCAGGGCGAAACAGCTTGGCTGAAACTATTTCATGCCAAAACTTGCCTTTTGCTAAAGGAAGAGATAACATTAAAAGCCCTATTTTTACAGATTCATTCAAATGATACAAAAGCGTATCGTCGGAAGACGCGAAGACACCCCGTGCTTTCGCTTTTAATCGTCAGCCCCCTGCAATTTCGCCTCTGCTTGGATGAAACCTTCAGTCTTTTCTCTGCAGTTTTGAGGCCATATAGGTTGGGTTTGAGGGTTTTTTTAACGGGTGATGTGACGCTCGCGCCTTCCCACGACTCCCAAAACCAGGATGCACCAGGATGACGCTGCCCCAAAACCAGTAGCTCTGCCCGGACCGTACGCATCCCACAGATCACCAAAAAACACCCATTTTTGGACCACGGCCGTGCAGGGAAACTTCTCGGTGGAGTCAAAACCATCCCAACACGCCCTTCCCGCGCTTGTCTCCTACCTTCACCCTTCTGCTCGCCCATCATCTCCCTCCCCAGGGACACCCACGGGCGCTTCGCCCTCCCACGGTGCTGAGATTGGCGTGGGAGTTTGTTCGCTTCTCCGACGGGTGTTTTTATTTAATTAGGGAAGGGTTGTCCGGAAAAACAAGCAGGAAGGGAAAACAATAGCTCGGCCACAGCCGCGCCTGGCGAGGCGCCGGCAGCCACGGTCCCCAGCGCCCACCGCCGGCATCCTGCATGCTGGGATGCTGCCAGGGCGGGACTGGGTGCTGGTCCCATCCCAGCTCCAGGGGCCAGTCATGCTCTTTAGGATGGTGGTGACACCAGCTAAAGCAATGACTTCTTCTCTTTTTATTTGTTTTCCCCCCTTTAATCGCTGTCTAAAAGGCTTGAGGCTGTGCAAAAAGAGAGCCCAGGGAGAGGAAGCAAAGGGAAGGGGCTCAGCGATGCTCCCAGAGCCTGTCCCACCCTGGGGTGTACCCCGAAAAGCACCTCTGTGCAAACAAAGAAGAGTCTTAGCCTGGCTGGGAGACAGTCAGATGCTTCTCAGGCTTTTTTATTATTATTATTTTTAGCTTTTTGGGTTTGGTGTTTGTCGTTGGGGTTTTTTTAATGGCATCCAGCACTTACAGGCTTTGGCTCAAAGATGCTTTTCC
>NW_009731826.1:0-781 GCF_000703405.1 Apaloderma vittatum | reverse complement strand
GGAGCGTCCTGGGAAGCCGGCGGCAGCGCCAAGCCCAGAGGCATCATCCTCAGCACAAGGCAACAGGGACAAATCCTTCTCCCCCTCCTTGCTCCCTCCTCAGCCAAGGAGTCAGTCGCCTCTGCAAACGGGGAAAAAGTTCATTTGGGCTCTTCTTGTAAGCACCCCGGCTGCCTGGGGCTCGGGGAGCGCGGAGGGAGGGCAGCCAGAGGGTTAATGCCTGGTTGCTTTCTTATTTATGTTGTATTTTTCAAATTTTTTAAACTCCCACCGGCTGCTCCGGGCATCCTCCTGCTTTACTTTCGCGCATAGAGCTGCAAAGCCACAGCGATGCCTTGCGGGGACGGACGGGCCAACCCTGCTGTCATCCCCGAGCGAGGCGACACTTTTTTTCCGAGGGATGTCGCCACCACTGCGATGGCACCGGGGACACCATCCTTCTGTCCCACCAAGGGCGATGGCAGAGGGAATCACCAAGGCCCGAGATCAGCTTGGTAATCTCGACGTCCATCCCATCGCGCGCAAAGGCGCTCCTTTCAGCCCAGAACACCCCATCTGCTCCGGCGAGAGCGGGGGCACTGAAGTCGGGCTGGGAGCACCCATCTGCTGTCCATGTCCCCGTGGTCGTGGCCAAAAGGGTTTTCTTTGGGTGCAGCTCAGGCCAGACCTGGGGTGCCAAAGCACTCCAAGTAATTCAAGATCTGCCTGCAGTTAAATCCTGAAGGGATGCTGCTGGATTTGGGCAGAGTCAATGTCCTCCCGGCCAACGTCGAACGTCGCC
>NW_009731825.1:0-6451 GCF_000703405.1 Apaloderma vittatum | reverse complement strand
GATGGCATCTCTTCCCTCAAATGAGTCCAAGAAGAGACACATGGATTTATATAATAAAAAAATAAAACAATAGTAAAATAAATACATATTTGCAATAATTGAGTCATTTCAATATTGATGCTATTCCATCCTTTGATCTTCTAATTCAGTGTAATTGTCCTGCGAGATCAGTCAAGTGAAAACAGATTTTTATAGGCCAGGACATGGCCTTTGGGTGACCACCTATGGGTGGACTTGGACATTATTTTAATGAATTACTCAGGCATTAAGTCAGCTCGTTTATGTATCTGTTGGTATAAATGGACTTAACTGCCCTTATTACTTGCTCTGTTCAGCTTGAAGCCCTAGGAAACATTCTCCTCAAGAATGTGGGCAAGCGAGGGAATGGGTGATAGATTATTCCTGTAATAGATCAGAATGTATAAACATTCATATTAGTTAGAATGTCATACTCATCCATTTTATTGCATTGATATAAATACGGAAAAGTTATAAAAAGGTTATTGAAAAAGGGAAAGGAATTTAAACTTGATCTAAATATAAACATGTACAACAATATTATGTCATGTCATATTAGAACAAGGTAAGAGGATCTTTCTGGTGTATGTCATACAGAATTGCACAAATGCACACCTTGTGGACTCAGGAGCAGCATAAATTTATGCCCTTATGTAATGCTACAACTAAACTCCATAGCAAGTATGCATTCTTATGTTCTTTGTACTGGAAAACAGTAAACACAGGACATACATAATTGAAAGTCTGCTTCAGGTTGCTGACGGGATAGGATCAGTTAGCACCAGTCTGGATTTTTTTTGTCACAGGTTCATTGTGTGCTCTAACGTTGCACATCCTGTCCATATATCTGATTTCTTGTCTGTGCAATGAATATAACATCTGTCTGACTCTACGGCCTTTGGAGAATCGGATAATGTTTATAGTGAACGTTTTGATTCTTGAATCTAAATCTAGACTAATAAAATACACACACACACATATTACTTCATTTTCTCTAAAGCTTATTATAAACATTATTAGATATTGTTAAGTGTTATTGTTGTACTGTATCTGGTTTTGCTGCTACTAATCCATATTGTTGTTAGAGGCTTAAGAAATTCGCTAGTGGTCGATAACAGCTGAATTAACAAGTATGATATTGTTTAGTATCACAAGAAAAAATGCTCTGTTCTGGTATACTGCTGTGCTTGTAAAGTTTCTCCTGAAATCAGGGAGGATTTCAATAGAATTATCAAAAATATTGTGCATCCTTTGTGAGACTTTGCTGTACTTGTCTGCTTGTAGTTCAGGAAAATGAGCAAAAACTATGATGGCTACACCACAAACAAGCTGTCCGTTGGCTGGAGCCATTATATCTGGAGCTCAGCATCCCATTTATTCGTCAAACTTTGTTTTATGGCCATCTCCCCAAATCTAATCTCTTTGACAAGTACAGTGAGGGCACCATAAAACCCCACCAGTGCTGTTGTGTTAGGGGAAGACTGACATCCCTTAGGAGGACTGCTTGAGGGGGTCTTGCCTGCGTCAGGTTTAAGGGAACAGTGTAAGTGAAACATAAATGTGAGCTGCCTTTCTAAAACCGGGCAAGCCAACGATATACCTGCTTCCAAACTGGGTTTCAAAATTGCAGACAGAAATATTTGTTTGTGACCACAACCATTCCCTTGCTTTCATTCAAAATGCAAACTCACGGAATTAAATTATTTCACTGATTTTTACCACCCAAGCTGAGACACAGAAGCGAGGTATTGATATGCTAAAAAATCCTTGCTAATGTAGGTCAGTGCATCTGTTGATACGCTGTAACATGTTTGATTGCCATTATATGCTGCAAAAATTAGGAGCTGTGATTGTCCCATCTTTAAAGTGACAGATGATGATCTGTCAGACATGTGGAGGTTGTGGGTGTGCACGCAGATATAGATGCATATATATGCTTATGAATATAAAATATATAAATGATGTGGAATAAAATATGAAGCAGGTTAAGCTTGGAATGACCACAAGCACAATGAAATCACAAGTGAATTATGACTACCAATAAAACTTTTATGCAACACCATATTATCATGTCTTCGGCATCTGCTGTGTCTTCAATAGCAAATCTACTTTAGAAATATTGTGTACACCATTTTAAAATTATATGGCAGTATTTATTGTACCCTTTCATCTGTAAAAGCCAGACCACCTTTATATCAGTCCATCTGGAGAGGCACTAAAAGGAAAAATAAGATATATTTTAGAAATATACTATCTAAAATAGCATTAGTTTTCTAGCCATTAGATACCCTATTTATATGGTACTGCATCTCAGAATTATCAGGTGCTAGCAGCTGGAAACCTCTTAGTCTTTTCTAGTGGACTTTATGGAAATTCCGCGCTAAGTATGTTCTAAGGGAAAGTATGAAGTTACGCCATTGTATGACAACATCCTCCTTTGGTTTTTTGCTTGTATTGTGGATAGCATTTGTAGATTTGCTTGTCTGTTGGGGGAACTTCTGTGTCATGTAAGAGCTCTTATATGTGCAACACTTTGGTTGTCGGTGCTTTCCGAATGTTTTTGAAATCCAGTTAGTAAACATGGGTGTAGTTCCCCACACTTTTGTTTTTCTCATTAACAAGAGAGCCTGCAGGTATTTCGAAGTTTTTGTAGCCTGATAGTTTAGAAAGTTTTCAGTACAGGCCGAGGAATGACGTGCTAGGCAGCAGCCCTGCATAAAAGGACTTGAGGGTACTGGTGGATGAAAAGCTGGACATGCTAAAAAAGTGTGTGCAAATCCCCTGGCCAGCCAGTCACATCCTGGGCTGCATAAAAAGAAGCGTGGCCAGCAGGTGGAGAGAGGTGATTCTGCCCCTCTACTCTGCTCTGGTGAGACCCGACCTGGAGTGCTGTGTCCAGCTCTGGAACCCTCAGCAAAAGAAGGACATGGACCTGTGGGAGCAGGTACAGAGAAGGGCCACAAAAACAATCAAAGGGCTGGAGCACCTCTCCTCTGTGAAGGAGGACAGACAGTCTCCTTGTTAAAGATTGAGGCAAAGAAGGTATTAAGTACCTCAGCCTTTTCATCTTCTGTTATTATGTTCCCCCACTCATCCAATAAAGGGAAACTTAAGAAAGCTGGGGAGGGAATGTTCACAAGGGTGTGTAGTGATAGGACAAGGTGCAAGGGTTTTAAACTAGAGCAGGGTAGATTTAGATTAGACATTAGGAAGTTCTTTATTATGAAGCTGGTGAAACACTGGAACAGGTTGCCCAGAGAGGTGGTGGAGGTTCCATCCCTGGAGGCATTCAAGGTCAGGCTTGATGGGGCTCTGAGCAACCTGGTCTCATTAAAGATGTCCCTGCTCACTGGAGGGAGGTTAGATAGGTGACCTTTAACGGTCCCTGCCAACCCAACACTTTCTATGATTCTATTAAATTAATTTATGTTACCATGAACCACCTTTAATCCCCATGTCATATGATAGTACCAAGATGAGTTTTGCTCTTGTGTCTGCACCACTGCTTCCTGTTGTGAGCTTTGCTTCCCTCTTTTCTAGTATCCTTATGGGAGTGCCAGCACTTTGCTCTGTTTAAAGCATCTGATGATGAAGTTGATGATGCCTATCAGAATCAACGGTGCCAGAGAGGATTAACAGTGATGTTTAGGTCATATCTAATGAATTTCTGCATCCTGCTGAGGAAATCATTGCTCCTAAATTAAGGATTCATTGTATCAGCATAACTGCACTGTCCAATAGTACAGTGTTTTTCTTTAGTGGAATTAGAAATTAGGACTTGTATGCACAGTCTGACAGATACTGTTTCTGAATTTAGCTTAATGCACTGATGTCAAGAGGAGAGGGCTGCAAGTTGGAAACTTCTTGAGTCACTCTGAAGCTTCCACAGATGACAATACACCACATGACTAGGAGGGAAAAAATGTTATTAATAGTGTTTCTCAGCAGTTTCTTATGTATATCTGTTATATCAGCTCCCCATCCTTTCTACTTTGGGATTTATTTTACTGTAAAAGTGTGAATACACACAGATGGCTTTCAAAGGATGCCATCTTACACAGGTAGCCTCATTTTTCAGCTTAACTGCGTTCCATTGCAAACTGTTAAGAGATCCATTAATATGTTATATAAGTTTACATTGAAATCTGTTATTCAGTTTCAGCTGTCTCCTGAGCTCTATACAGGACTTGTAGACTATGAATTCAGTCTTTGGTGTTGCCAAGGAATATTGTATCACCATTCAATTTCAATGAAACTTTTTTCAGTTTCATAAGTGGCTGGGATCTGTAATATTTAATTTATTTTACCTCAAGATCCACAGAAAAACACCTTCTTACATAGGGATAAGTGCTTTGGGAAGGAGCAGACTTTCAGAATCTCAGCTCTTCTGTGTTCCTCAAACTTGATTTGGGGTCTTGAGGTGCTTAGGCTTGGCTTCTGGAGAAAAAAAATGTGATGACAAGTAGTCAAGACCATCCCTTGTGCCACAAAAGTGAGCTTTCACATGCAAGCAGTTGGGCAGGCACATTTGCCTGCCTCTCCCTTATGTTATTGTTGTAGGCATTTGACTTGTATAGGGTATCTTCATGGCAATTAATTGGACAGTTCACACCTCACAGAGCTGTTGTTTCCAGATTTCTGTATATACATAAAATATTTCTATCAGCTACATTTAATGCACATTTTGAGGGATTTTACACATCTATGATATTTAAAATTTGATATTGGACAGAGATGCATCTGCAACAAGCATTGTGAAATCTTATTTTTCAGGTGCTTTGCTCCTAGAATATAACTTACTGGCTACTAGCTATCTATAGAGAGTTGGTTAAGACAAGTGTGTACTTCAGTGTGGACTTTCAGTAGGGTGGTATAACTATAGCTGTGGGTAAGGACATGCCGTTTCCTCCCATATCTTTATCTCACCGTCCTTATTTCTTAGCCACACTGTCTTTTTAAATACAATTGCTATTAGTATGGAATTGCGCAGGGAATTCCATTTGTTAAACTTCTCAGGGAAGTGTGATGGAGAGATTTCATTTGAGTTCTAAGGGCCAAGCTGATCTGCCTTTTCAAGTCTGAGTGTCAGAGACAGCTGTGAAAATGCAGGTGGTTAAGAATATTAAAATAAAAGAACCTCCGTAGTTTACATTATTTCCAAATTAGAAAGATAGGTAAATAGGGGTTTCAGAATCATGGTACTAGATCTATGAGTCAGAGTGCTTTTGTAGGTCTGGCTATTATGGGGTTTTTGTTGATAAAATCCAGGATTTCAGTAAGGGTTGCAGGAGCTTGAGAGAAGCTTTTGCTATTTCATTACACACTGGCTGAATTCTAGCTCTGCTGTAAACCAGTGACTAGTTAGTGGAACTGTGACTGTAACTTCAGCAAATTAATAAGTAAACAAATGAAACAAAGGTCAGAGTCTTTGAGAGGGACGAGAACAGTTTCTACTTGCCTTACGCAGTGATTGTCAGGCACCAGCCTCAACATAAGCACCAACCTCTATGCTGCAAGGCAGAGGTATGTTCAAGCTTATCATATCTTGAGTTGAACACTCTACTGTGTCTCAGAAAAAAACCCAAAAAACTAAACGCTCTTATTAAAAACAGCAGAGGCAATATCTGTTCTTCATATTATCTACAGATTGTCTCCAGAATTTTGGGAAGCATACCTTGCATTTCTTTATCTGCCCCAAACCCTGCAACAAAAATGTAAATCCCTTTTCCATTGCAAAGCTGTACTATTACATATTGAAACCAACTGAAACTTGAGTTTCCTTTGAGTTTCAGGGAAAGATCAGTAGAAGACACCAGTGGGTACCTGCTGTGATCACAAAGTGCATTCAGCACTTTTACACCAATTAAACAAATAGCCCAGTAGTAAAAATCTGAGCTACGTTTTAGGTTTTGCATGTGATTCATAACAAGTGATACATTGATCCAACCAGACTAAATCAACTTTCTGACCAAAAAGTTGTCAGTCTGACATGTATGTGGTAGTGAATTATAATCCGAAGTGTGAAGCACCCAACTGTATTAATGGCTTGATCAGCCCTCTGAAAATGTCTGTTGTTCCCACAGCAAAGACAGCTGAACAACTCATAAAGAGAAGCTTCATAAAATTCAGGCTTCCTGGATTTACGTTATTTACTTTATTACACCAGACTTAATCTTCTGTGGCTCGAAAGCTACTGTTCAACCTGTTTGGTCATCTTGGCTGCACTGCAACCCCCGTCAGAGGTGGCATACGCTTCAGTCACCTGCTTTTAACCTCCTGTTCCCAAAAGTCAGAATTTGGCACAAATTTAGACAAAATTGGGTTAGGAGAAGCAAGAGCATTTATGAGATGCACAGCATGTGTACACAGCATTCTTGGGGATCTTGTGACTGGCAGCAGAAGAAAGGGCAGGCTAAGAAGAAAGTAAGAGGAA
>NW_009731824.1:406-606 GCF_000703405.1 Apaloderma vittatum | reverse complement strand
AAATACCCCGGCGTGGGCTGAGGGGAATCGGCCCTCGTTAGGTCCGGCCGCTAATCGCTTTTTAATTTCCCCCCGCAGGCTCGCGGTGAGAGCGGGACCCCGCGCCCACAGGTAGGTGCCCCGGCCCGGGGGAAAACGGGACTTTTTTTCCTAAAAAATATAAAGAGTGGGATTTTTTTTTTCTAAAAAATATAAAAAAT
>NW_009731824.1:0-376 GCF_000703405.1 Apaloderma vittatum | reverse complement strand
GAGTGGGATTTTTTTTTCCTAAAAAATATAAAAAATGGGATTTTTTTTCCTAAAAAATATAAAAACCAGGATTTTTTTTTTAATTAATTCCTGAAAAAGTGGGGAGTTTTGGGTGGAAAAGGGGAAATTTCGATGGAAAGGGGGAAATTTGGATCAAAAAGGGGGAAATTTGGAGTGAAAGGGGGAAAATTGGGTGGAAAAGGGGAAATTTGGAGCAAAAAGGGGGAAATTTAAATAGGAAAAGGGGGAAATTTGGGTGGAAAAGGGGAAAATTTAAATTAGAAAAGGGAGAAATTTGGGTGGAAAATGGGGAAAATTGGGTGGAAAAGGGGAAATTTGGAGCAAAAAGTAGGAAATTTGGATGGAAAAGGTGGAA
>NW_009731823.1:1028-8843 GCF_000703405.1 Apaloderma vittatum | reverse complement strand
TGCTACAAGGGCCCCAGAGTTGGTGCAGGGGAACAGCCTCTGCCTGTGTGTCTGCTCCTTCTGCTCCTGGGCAGCCTTGCTGGGAGAAAACTCATCTTCCAGGCTGGGTTACTTATTAATTCTAATCTCTAATATTTGCTGTTTCCTCTGGCAGTGAGTAAACCCTGGGGCCTTTTCTTTTTCCCTTGCCCCAGGTTGCTCTAACTCGGGAGGGCGCGGTGCTGTGCCTCGGTCTTGTTGCTGCGCGTGACTGCCAGGGCTGGGGTCTTCCAGGGGCTTGATTTTCAAATAAGACGAATGAACTGGTGGTGGGAGCTGATTCTGCTCCAAGTGGAGGCAGCTGAGGAGGCTGCAAGGACCCAGCCTGGGAGTTGGTATTTACCTCGGCCGTGCCATATGTCTCTTCTGGCTCCATGTGCCACAGCAGGGACGTGATGGGCAAAGCCCAAAGGGCTCCTCCGTCCAAAACGTTTTGGATCCACGTCACTTGCCCGAGTCTCTGTTTACTCAGCAGTTTGGTTTTTGAGACAAGAACCTGCTGATCAGTGGCTCAGGATAATTTTTTCCATACCTTATAGAATTTCTTTTTTTTCCCCCCGTGCTGCTGCACAGAAGATCGATGTGAGCAGCAGGAGTGATGAAACTGTACTTGGAGTTCAGCCAAACTAAGTGGGAGGAGGTGGATGGGTTGTGTTTGTCCCTCGGCCCTTCTGCTCTCTTTCCAGCGCAGCGTTGTCAGGCGTTAAAATTCAGGGAGAAGGGGGAAGTCAACTTGGGTTTTTTTGTTTATGTGGAAAAGCTCTGTTGGGGAACTGAAGTTCTTGTGTGGTTTTTGCCATATGTTCTCTCTGAAAGCAGCAAATAGCTGAAGGACTTAAATAGCACTTGGGGTAATTACGCAGTGGAAGACAGGAGAATGAGAATGACTTTCTCAGCTGGATTCACGTGCTCTGAGTAACAGCAGAGAAATGAGCAGTTTAAGTGCTGAGCAGCATAAACGAGCCTTCCAGGGTGATCGTCTCTGTTTGGAGAATTAATGAATGCCTGAGTGTGGAGGAGGAACAGGGATGTTGTTGGCCTGCCTTTGTGATCACTAGGGAGAAGAATCCCTCGTCCTGTGCGGAGGAGCTCTTGTGAAAATGTTATCAATACATTTCACACCAGAATCCCCGGATTAGTGCTGGGGGAGGCAGCTTGGACTCCGGGAGCCTGGTTTTTTTGTGTTATGCCTTTGCAAATAAGCCCTGACTGCTGCAAACATAAATAATCTTGTGTTTCAGCAGCGCTCCTTTTAGGTCCTTTTGTGAAAATGTTCAATGTATGTGGCCCCGCTGAAAGAAAAGTTTGAGATTTCCTACAAAACAGTAGGTTGAATCTGAAGAATGAGAAGGAAATGGAGCTTGTTGTGTGAAGCCTCTGACTAATTTTGGGTAAGAATTGAGGACTGTAATCTCTGAAGCAATCCCTTTGGCCAGAGGCAGCGCTGAGGATGTGAGTGATGGAAAGAGGGCTCGGTGCCAGGGCCAGAACCCCCCTGGGTGACTGGAGGCTGTTGAAAAGGTGGTTCTTCCCAGCCGTGGCGTGCTGAGCTGTGAGTCTCTGACAGCCAAGTTCATGGACTTGGAAAGAGCAGGGGAATTCTCGCTTTTCCTGGCGCCAGGCGCTTGCAGAACAGCTCTTTTCTTACCACCTTCGCTCAGGTCTGCCTTCACTGCCTGCAGTCAAAACCACGAGCTGTTCCTCCTCTGCACAATGCTGAGGTGAAATTCTTGGGGCCTTTGAGCCTCCAGAGATCTCGATGCTCTGGTGTTGAAGCCGTGGTGTAACCAGGGCTTTCGGGGAGCAGAGCAGTCCCTGTGGGGACTAAATCCACCCCAACCCCATTACCCCGGGAGGAGGGAAGGAGCCCGTAGGGCGTTGGCAGCTCGCGGGGTGCCCGCGGGGTGTTTGCTTTCCTGAGCTCCGGGCATGTGACTGTCAGAGGAACGTGAGCGGGGTGTGGAGGCTCTCGTCCACCCCTGCTGTGCTCCTGATCCTCGGTACACGAGCTGCCCTTCTAGGAAGCCCCATCCTTGCTTCTGTGAACCTCCCAAGAATTTGTGCACTCAGCTCCCAGTGGGGTGACTGCTGGGGCGCAGCTCCTAGGGGGATGTTAGACCACTCCCGGGGTCGAGTGAAGCAACTCGGATTGAAAATCTTGTAGTTGCAAGGCTTTTGGTGTTTTGGGAACTCGTTAGCGGAACCTTCTTGAAACTTGATTATGTTATTTTATAGCTGTGCTCCAAAATAAAGTGAGTTCAGTGTTCCAGGACAGACGTTCATAGGAGATTTTTTGCCTCCATTTTTTAGGGAGCACATGAGGGGAAGCCTCTTGGAGAAAGGAAAAGTTCTGCTCCAGTACTTTATGGGTTAAGGCTGTGGCCTGTTTGGAGGGATCCCTTGTCTGCCTGTGTGTTTTGAGCTTTTTCCAACACAGTTCCTTTATAAGGAATGGGCTGTGCAGTCCTGTGCTGTTCCTAGAAATCCGTGCCCGGAGCTGCGCTCCGCTCCCGCCCAGGCTCACTGTGACGCTGGAGCTGGCTTAACCACGAAAACAGACGGGCATGAACACCCCTGACAACTTAAAAAGCCTGTTATGTTTATGAGCAGAAGTTAAATTCCATTTACTCTGTGTCCTTCAGGGGGGTGTCGTGACCTCGAGTTCGGTGGAAGGGGCTGGGTCTGTGTGTGCAGCGCCAGGCTGGGTCTTGGAGCCTTGTGTTCTCTCTGCAGCAGGCTGGTGGCTTTGGCTGCTGCTTGGGGCCTTCATTTCTTCTTTTTTTTTCGGCCAGCGTGGTGTTAGCGGTAGCTGGCTTGCTTGTCAGGTAGCACAAAATGAGCAAAGTGTTAAGAAAAAGCTGTTGCTTGAAGTGTGACTCCTGCTGTTGCTTTGCACACCCCGTGGTGAAGATGCCCCGACTGTGCTCGTGCCTCAAAATGCTCAAAACTGACTGTTCTTGTCTTGCCCCAGGTACCAGGATCATCTACGATCGTAAGTTTTTGATGGAGTGCCGCAATTCTCCGGTGGCCAAAACACCTCCTTCTGACCTTCCGGACATTCCAGGCGTTACAAGCCCAAATGTGGAGGAGTTGAAGATCGAGAACAACCATGTCCAGAACTGCGATGAGAAAGCGAGCGCAGGTGAGTGGGTGCCGAGAGCTGGTGGAGACCCTCGCTGGGGTGCGTGGGCTGGAGCCAGGAGATCCCCGTGGGCTGGAGTCAGTGCTCTGACAACTTCTGGCAGAATCCAAGCGTGCCTGAAGTGACGCGGGTATTTAGGTTTTTGTGGTTGTTCGGTTCTGCTGTGGGCCCCAGCCACCTGACTTTTTTTTTTTCAATTAGTGAAGTGTAACTTGTTCTAATCACTTCGTTTGCATCAGTTTAGCATTTGGGAAGCTGCTGCTGGGTTGAGAGTGCTGTGGTGAGGGAACAGGGGCAGCTGCGGCTGCACCTCGATGTCCTGGGCCGCTCAGCAGCTGCTTTGCCTTTTTAGAAAAGATCAGATTACAGCTCGGTGGGATTTGCTTGGAGGTTTTAATATCAGCCCGAGCTGTAAATTCCTCTTGCCTTTTTTTGACCCTGAGGCTTCTGGTGTAGGAGTGAGCTCAGTTTTTGTAGCTGGCCTGTCATACCTGCTTCGTAGGGATCAATTATCCAGTATCTCTTGCTGTCTCTAGTTTGGAGCTGGCAAGGGGCAGTGATCCCCAGGAGAGCACGGCCACTGGGCCCTTCACATCAGGAGCACTTAACTAAAAGTGTTATAATAGCAACATGAGCAAGCATTGCTCCTGAACTCTTTTGTTTGGGTTTTTTTTGTGTGAGGTTACTTTCTGAAGCAACCTGAAATTCCCAGCTGTGGTTATTTGTCTTGTCTCTAAAAATAAAGATCCGAATGCTCATTAGTTGGCTGCTTACTCTAAGCAGAATTTTTGCAGAGACAATATTGCTTGGTGGGGTTTTTTATGCGCTGCTCTGACCTTTAGTGGCTCGCTGGGTTTTCTGGTAAACTGACACAGGCTCTGTGCTGGGTGCCAGCTTGGTTTTGGCTCCTCCAGAGAAGCCCTGTCCGCAGGAATAAATCATCGCCGCTCACGCTGGCGTCCTCCTGGACGGCCTGAGCCCTGGGAACAGCTGTATGGATAACGAGTTGTGAAATGTGCTTTTGTGTCGTTGGTAACAGAAGTTTGTACCAGTGAGCGTCACCAGCGTTGTTCTTCGCATTCCTTTCTACAGGGAAGTGCAGGGGCAGAAATAAATTACTTAAAGGGCATCTTTGCTAGGCCTGCTCCTGTCACTCAGGGTGTTGGATCCCCTCTGTGGACAGAGCTTTTACATTTTGCTCCTACGAGATGGTTTTCTTATCAGGCTTGATGCCTGAATGGACGTTTTATTAAGTCTGAACTGTCACTACCCTTGAGGCACCGCTGATGGTGGTTTGTTCAGTAAAATATTTGGTATTTCATGTGAAACTTTGGGGACTCATTTGTGCTTTTGTCCCTCGAAAGGTGAGGAAGAGCAGTTTGACATGGACATCTAAAGCACATGCCCTGAGAGTGCTTATCCAGTGAAGAACCAGGACCTTGTCTTGAGGATTCCCACCAGCCAGGCTTAACAGTAGCCCATGCCTTGAGTGCCTTCCTGCTTCCTGGGAAAGGCAGATCCTTCCCTCCTGAGAACAGGGTGCGTCCTGCGACAGGGACTGGTCCCAGCCTCTCCGTGGGGGTGCCAGCACACCAGCACAGCCCCTGCTGATGACGGGCCTCGGAGTGCCGGAGGAGACACTCTCAATGATTGGTTTTGTTTCCAGTTTTATGCTTTTGTTAATCATTTTAATACTGTAAAAGTACAGAAACGCAATATAAGGAAGAAATAAAAATCAGTTCGAGTCTCCTGCTGTGGAGATCAATGCAATAAATACGACTTCTGCTCTTTATTTGTTCCAGCAAGGAACGACCAACCCGCTGCAGACAAATCAGTGGGATGGTCCCATGTTCAGCCCTGGGACCAGCCCCGGGCTTTGGGGCTTCCACTGGCAGCTGAAGGCTGAGGGGCCTCAAAGCCCTCTTGGTGAAACATCTCGAGCTGTCCCACCTGCGACACCCGCTCCCTGCAGGGAGTTTCAGTGTGCTCCGAGCCCGCTGCCACAGACACGCTGCCTGCTGGGCTTCCAGGTGGTTCCTTCGCAAGGTCACGGTGCAGGGATTCAGGCTCCTGCTCCTGGGGAGGGCAGGGCTCGCTCGGGCCGCGGGGGGAAGCGGCTGAGATGGGTTCAGTGGGAGCTGCCCGGAGCTGAGCTCTGCAGGAAGGTCCCCAGTGCTGAGCTGCCATCTCCTCCCCTGCCAGGGGAAAACAAAACAACCTCCAGCTTCTGCGCTGCAACTCCCGCTTCCCCAAATAGCCGATCTCTTCCAGTGTGCAAGTGCTGAACTGTGGCTTCTGCCGGGGTTTTGATCTGTGCTGGAACTTCCATGAGTTTCTCCTTTTTACTACTTGGTGTGGGCAGCGATTAAGACCTTCAGTCATGAGAAGGTTTAACTGGGAAGTTAGAAACAAACCTGGTTTTGAGAGGGGAGTTCTCATCCAAAAGTAATTTTACTGTGGGAGTGTTCCACCATGGCCCCTGAAGCCAGCATCTGCATTTCTAGTCTCGGTGAGGTTTGATCACCGCGTGTTACGGCCGCGGTGCACTGGAGGTGGTGCTGGTGGTGGCATCTCAAAGAAGGAGAATGCATATTAGGGCACGCCTGAACCTCAGACTTCCTAAAAGACAATGAGCGTCTGTTCAAATTGGTCGTGGTAGATAGCATTTAAATATCTGCTAATTAAGCTCAATTGTGACATTATGATATGCAAGTCTTTAATAATGAGTAACAGAAGAAAGAGAGACAAAGCAATTGCCGCAGATAAACTTGCATTTCTTTAAGATAAGATTTAAGTGTTTCTCTGAAACCTTAATGGGGGTAGATTCCGATTTATTGCCCTCAGGTGTCACTTTATCAGTCTTGCAACTCTGTCCCGGTTGCTGGGTTTTGTTATGACGTGCTTTTAGAGAGGAGCTGCTGGAATATGCGCTGTGACCCGCCGCTGAGAGCGACTTGCCTGCCCTGCTAGATTAATATTTTCAGGTAGAAAGGGCTCTGCTGGATCAGCCTGTGGCAGTTCTGGTCGACGCATCCTCAGAGCCCTCCTGCTTTGGTCGCCACCAGCTTCCATTGGAGGCAGCAGAAGGTTTGGGTTTAAGACTTTCTGCGTTGATGTTCATTTGTCCAAATCCGGCTGCTTTGGGGAAGAGTGAAAAAGCTGCGACGCGCTTGTGAGGTGTTTGCAATAATTAAGTCTGTGCGCTCGGTGCTGAGATTTGTTCTCCTGCTCTGTCCTAACCAAAACACTCGTAATTATTGCTTGAGCGTGGCTTTACGGGTGGAGGAGTTGTACTGATAGCACCCTTGGCTAGTAGGTTCTGCTGGAAAAGGGCCTGTATAAACAGGATGGGGTTTAACCCCTCCGAATTCTCCTGAAGTACTCCTCCACAACTCCAACACCCACTTCACCTACCTTTAAAATATGGGAAGTGGGAGAGGTGTGTGCCCGCGCTCCCGGCAGCCTCCCCAGGGCCAAGGGCTGTGTTTGCAAAGTGCCCTGGAGATCCGGCACCCGCTCCCTTCGCCAGGCTCCGTGGGGACGCTCCTTGGGGGACACGGTGCCGGTGACCCCGGCTGACCCGGGCAGCAGAGCTGTCCCTGCTGCACGCCAGGCAACTCTGGGGAGAAACAAGCTGATTTCAACCTCGTTGCTCTTTCTTTTTGCAGCCCAGACGTGAATGGGAGCCCCACGGTGTCGGGTTTTTATGTCAGTACAAATGTGGCTGGGCTGCCTGGCTTTTTTTGGAGTGTGTGCCACAAGTGATGCTTTTAAATGCTGTTCCCTCCCACCCCTGAACCCGAGGGTAACAAGGGCTGTAAGTGTTAAGTATTTTGTCCGTGCCTGCCACAGCTTTGCATCGGTATCTGCGTGTTTATGTAGATCTGGGGGCAGCATCAAAGCACCAGGTGCCTCCAAAAGCAATTCATGGCCGATAATTTGGAGGGAGGGAGAGCACCCTGCAAAGCACTGGCCAGGTGCAAGAGGGGGTCCGGGAGGGTCAGGGCTCCTGCTGGCTTCCCGGAGCGGGGCCCCGGGGCCACAGTCACACCAGAGCCGTCGCTGGGGGCAGAGCCAGGTGCTACCAGAGCTGTGAACATGCAACGCAGTGACGTGGTGCTTGAGTGCATCTGCTCCGGTGCAATTTGTCTCAAGCCCGCACCTTCTCCTCTACCCACGGTGTGAGACCACACAGTCTCAGCACCTCCTACTCCGGTCCTTCACTGTTCACCTCCCTCCCTTACACCCCCAGCCAGTGTTTTTGGATCTGTCTCCTGCGTACTTTCAGATTTCTAGCTTTCCAAGCTTGCCTAAGACGTGTCAAGCAAGGTTTGTTCCTTGCCCAGCACTTGCGCTCACAGGCTGAGGAACTGCTGCTGCCGTGGACTGAGCCCCGCAGCGAGGCTGCTGCGCCACGGGAGGGGAGGCAGCCCTGGGTGGCTGCTTCACACAGCTGGGATGTTCCCGGGAGGTCCGAGGGACAAGTGTTGCCTTTGTCATTGCATTTGCCATCCCTGCCCCTTTCTGCCTCATGCCTGTGTCCTGTTCCATGTCCTGATCACGGGACAGACAATTCTTGCCCGACCCAGCTAGTGCCTTAATCCGCCGTTTGAGCAAATATTACCCTGGGCCTT
>NW_009731823.1:448-839 GCF_000703405.1 Apaloderma vittatum | reverse complement strand
CCGGGAGGCAGCTCTGCCCTATAACCCCGCTGCAAAACCTCCCCTGCACCAAGGAGGCTCCGTCCTTCCCGTGCCGACGGGTGAGGATGCTAAAAGCCCTTCCAAAAGCAGAGACCTTGCCAGCTCCCCGGCACCTCCGGGAGGGCGATGAGCTGATGTGTATTGGGGCAGGAGAAGGGCCCGGCAGCAGAGCTCTGCTCAGAGATTAGGTCTCAGCCCGAGCCTTGGAAAGCCGGGCTCGCTACCAGATACCTCGCCTGAGCGCTGCTTTATTGTCACCGTCCACACTTTGATGTTTTCCTTACAGCCCTGGAATCTCAGCCTTTATTTTTCCACCCGGCTCTTCCCAGGGAACGGCTGCCCTGCCTCCCCCTGTCCCACCAAAAATTTT
>NW_009731823.1:0-331 GCF_000703405.1 Apaloderma vittatum | reverse complement strand
CTGATGGTGGGCGCAGGGGAGTGAAACCTGCCTCCTTCGCCGCCGTGTGCCAACAGTTTTTGAGAGGGAGCAGCAAACCTGCGTAGGGGAAAAAAAAAAATATAAGATGAAATTTTATTTAATTAAGAACTCAGATCTCCAGCTTTCTGTGCGCATCTGCATCCTGCCAGGTTTTTTTGACGGGATGGTCCCAGTGTGAAGCGCTCTCGGAATATGTAAGCGGCCCAGGGGAGGGTCTGCGCGGAGGGGGGGAACCAGACACGCTTTGTTTATCCGCCGGCCGGGATGTGGATTGCGGGTAATCAGGCTGGCCCGGGGATGTGGAGTCGAG
>NW_009731822.1:543-747 GCF_000703405.1 Apaloderma vittatum | reverse complement strand
AAAACCCCATTTGAACCCCCCCAACTCCCAGAAAACTCCCCAAAAGTGGTAAAAAATCTCGTTTTAACCCCCAAAAGGGCGAACAAACCTCATTCAAACACCCCAAAAGGGGGAAAACCTCATTTGAATCCCTCAAAAGGGAGAAAAACCTCATTTGAACTCCCCAAAAGGGGGAAAAAACTCATTTGAATCCCCAAAGGGGGA
>NW_009731822.1:0-307 GCF_000703405.1 Apaloderma vittatum | reverse complement strand
CCTCATTTGAAACCCCCAACTCCCAGAAACCCCCCAAATACTGTGAAAAAAACTCAGTTGAACCCCCAAAAAGAGGAAAAAAACCTCATTCGAACCCCCAAAAGGGGAAAAAAACCCATTCAAACTCCCTCAACTCCCAGAAACGCCCCAAAAAGTGGGAAAAAACCTCATTTGAACCCCTCAAAAGGGGAAAAAATCTTATTTGAACCCCCAAAAGGGGGAAAAACCCTCATATGAAGCTGCAAAAAGGGGAAAAAAACCTCATTTTAACCTCCAAAAAGGGAGAAAAACCTCATTTGAATCCCCC
>NW_009731821.1:2146-2404 GCF_000703405.1 Apaloderma vittatum | reverse complement strand
TTGCAGGACACCTACCGCATCGTCTCCAGCGACGACTTCGGCCACGACGACTACTCCACCCAAGGTCTCCTCCGGAAGCACCGCGGCGTGGTGGAAGAGGTGGAGAAGCACCGGGCAGCCGTCTTGGCCCTCCGGAAGCAGTTGGCCCTCTTGGCCCCGAGCCACCGCCAAGGCGTGGACGTGCAGATCCGGGTGGTGGAGGTGGAGCAGCTCTACGGGGAGGCGGCCGAGGTGGCCGGCCTCCGGGAGCAGGGGCTC
>NW_009731821.1:1346-1593 GCF_000703405.1 Apaloderma vittatum | reverse complement strand
CTCCATCCGTGGGGCTTCTTGTAGACCCTTCCTGGGGTTGTCCCACCTGGTGGGATGTCCTTACGGGGCCTAGTTCTTCCATGCCATGGGCCAAATCCATCCAAGGGGTCCATGATGTTGAAGGTGGACCTTCTTGGGGGGCTCCTCAGGGAGAGGATCCATCCGTGGGGCTTCTTGTAGACCCTTCCTGGGGTTGTCCCACCTGGTGGGATGTCCTTACGGGGCCTAGTTCTTCCCTGCCATGGGC
>NW_009731821.1:712-1213 GCF_000703405.1 Apaloderma vittatum | reverse complement strand
TGCCGTGACGTACCGAGGCCACCCCAAGCGTCGGTGGACCTCATCCTCGCGGCGAAGCTCCATCCTGGTCTTGTCCCACCTTCTCCAGGTGGAACCGAGTGGTGGAGCTGGTGGAACGCAAGAAGAGCCAACTGAGCTCCGTGCTGAAGATCCAGAACTACCTGCTGGAGTGTGGCGAGATGAAGGCCCAAGTGCGGGAGAAGAGGAGGGCCATCGAAGCCACCCAATCGGGCGGCGGCGACCTGGGCGGCGTCTTGGCCTTGCACCGCCGCCTCTCCACCATGGAGGCGGCCCTGGTGGTCTTGGAACCGCGGTTGGTGGAGCTTCAACGGGAAGGCGAAGCGTTGGCCTCCTCCCACCCGGCGAGGGCCTTGGAGATCTTGTTGCCCTTCGAGGAGATCAGCGAGGAGTGGGAGGCCCTCAAACGAGCTCTCCAAGGCTGCGAGGACTCGCTGACGGTGGCCGGCCGTTTGCAGCAGTTCATCCAAGACCTGGACAACT
>NW_009731821.1:0-507 GCF_000703405.1 Apaloderma vittatum | reverse complement strand
AAGTTGGACGCGGGGTGGGCCAAGCTGCTGCAGAGCTGGGAGAGCCGCCGCGAGGTCCTCGTGCAAGCGCACGTCTTCCACCTCTTCCTCCGCGACGTCCAGCAGTGTGAGAGCAGCCTCTACAACCAGGTGGGCCAGGAGGTCCGAGGCGTTGAGTTGAGGTGACCCGAGCGGGGACACCCAAGGGGGTGACGTAAGGGAGTGACTCAAGGAGGTCACCCAAGGAGATGACCCAAGGGGGTGACCAAGGAGATGACCCGAGGAGGTGACCTAAGGGAGTGACGCAAAGGGGTGACCCAAGGAGACAAACCAAGGGGGTGACCCAAGGGGGTGACCCAAGGAGACAAACCAAGAGGGTGACCCAAGGGAGTGACCCAAGGTGGTGACCCAAGGAGGTGACCCAAAGGGGTGTCCCAAGGAGACGACCCAAGGAGGTGACCTGAGGAGGTGACCCCAGGCAGTGACCCAAAGTGGTGACCCAAGGAGATGAACCAAGGGGGTGACCCA
>NW_009731820.1:408-646 GCF_000703405.1 Apaloderma vittatum | reverse complement strand
CTGTCCTGCCGGGCGCTGGGGTGGCCAGTGTGGGGATGCTCCATCGCTGTGTCCCCGGGAGATGCGGGATTCTCCGCTATTGCTGGAGACCGGTGCCTGTGGGCTGGTGGGTTTCTTTTAAATTATTTTGAAAATGCAAAAAAATAATGTAACCATAAACCACAGTGCCCTTGGCTTGTGAGTAGAACGGAGGGGTGAAGGTATGACACGTGCAGGAGCTGTGGATGGGTCTGGGTGC
>NW_009731820.1:0-318 GCF_000703405.1 Apaloderma vittatum | reverse complement strand
CTGCAGGGTGACAGGAGGTGGTCACGGTGTGTGATCCTGGGAGGGTGGAGCTGGGACCCTGGGCAGGAGGAGCTCTCTGAGGACCTGGTTTGATCAGGGGAGGCTTTGCAGTGGTTGTGGTGCTGGGGGGGGCCCTGGACAGGCAGATGGGGGGCGCTCAGCCACCTCGGTGCTCCTCGAAGAGCAGAACAACCCACCTTCCGCGCTCTGCATGGCTGTGGGAGAAGTCTGGGGTGCCAGGGCTGCTCTCCCTGCGAGCACTTGAGACAGCAATGTCACAAAATAGAGGGGTCTGCGCTCCCGCTGCTGGTTTTGAGG
>NW_009731819.1:633-855 GCF_000703405.1 Apaloderma vittatum | reverse complement strand
CGCGGGAATAAACCGGGACTAAAAAAGCTGAAACGGCCCCAAATGAAGAAGGATGGAGCCAGGGGTGGGGGGAGGGGACAAGAGGGGGAGACACACAAGGGGACACACGGACACGGGGACACGGGACACCCCTGGCAAGGGCTGCAGCATGTCAGGGCACGTATAGGAATGGATGGGGCACGTATGGACCCGTACGGACAAGGGTGGGGACGGCTGGGCAAT
>NW_009731819.1:0-244 GCF_000703405.1 Apaloderma vittatum | reverse complement strand
GGACACGTATGGATGTGTACGGACATGTATGGGCGCGTATGGACATGTATGGGCACGTATGGATGTGTACGGACATGTATGGGCTGGTATGGATGTGTACAGACACGTATGGGCACGTATGGACATGTATGGGCATGTACAGACAGGTATGGGCTGGTATGGATGTGTACAGACATGTATGGACACGTATGGGCACGTATGGACACGTATGGGCAGGTGTAGAGGCACACGCACACGTATGGAC
>NW_009731818.1:598-1600 GCF_000703405.1 Apaloderma vittatum | reverse complement strand
TTTCTGCCCACCCCAGCCGGGCTCAACATCCCGCCCGGCCAGGGTGATGTCTCCAAACCCACTTGCCTTTACTCCCCTTCCCCCAGCTGCAAGATTTCCTGCTACCTGTTGAGAAACCGTCCGGGGCCAGGCAATAATGTCACCCCGTGTCACCCGCGTCACCACTTCCTGCTCCCGTGCAGAGAAAAACCACCCGTGGTAACTTCGCATGGGCTGCACCCCGAGACTGTGGGGCACCTCCAGCTGGGGCTACCCCCTCCTGAGCCCATCGGACATCTCCAGCTTCCCGGTTGACACAGCTGCAGCACGCCGAGGCTCGGGCCCCCTTGGGAATGCACATCCTCAGCCCCCAAGGGGACTTGCCCAAGCTGCATTCACTATGTGCCTTTTTTTTTTTCCCAGTCCATGGAGGGATCTAGGAGTGGAAAGCACAGCACAGACAGTCTCGCTGTCCCCGAGGAAGTGCTGGCATCGTGACATATGGGACGGCAGCACCGCAGCCCGGCACAGGGACAGACCTGAGGATGCCACGGGGGATGACGAGCAAGCAGGGCAGTGACGAGGGCAGAGCCTGGTTATTCCCACCTGAACAAGCCCATCAGGGAGGTACCAGAGCCATGCTCTGGTCAGGCAGCGATGAGACCAGTGTCCTGCCCTAGTTCAGCCCGACTCGGGGAAACGGGCAGCTGGCACGAGGCTGAAGTCCAACAGGAGATACAAGTAATAAAATCACCTGATCCTCGGCAAAACCCTGTGCGACAACAGCTCAGCAAGGCATCAAAGTCTGCCTGGGAGCTGAGCACCAGCACTGGGAAGGCTGCACAGCAACAACGCTTCACAGCTGGTCTTTGGGTGCAGATTGTAAGAGCTCCCCAGAAGGTCCCCCACACCCTGGGGACACCAGGAATTTGCCTCCCAGGAAGGCCATCTACATTTCTGTTGTAACAACAAGCATCTGTTTTTGCTGGGTAAACAAAAGGCAGTATAATCTCCAGCAGCCCA
>NW_009731818.1:0-577 GCF_000703405.1 Apaloderma vittatum | reverse complement strand
CAGGAAAGGTCAGCTATTTCTCAATTCCTTACCTTTCTACATCACTTTGTGCAACTCCTAACTCCCACGCGCCGCTTAAGGCCAACATTCCTGAATTAGTAAGTGTCTGCACATCCCGATGGATGGGATCAGTCCCCCTGGCCCGGGAAGGGCTGTCCCATCTCTGCTCGGCAGCAGAGATCAGACATACTCAGCGCACGATTGATCACCACCAACGCCTGCAGTCACAGCCCCCCCCAAAATATCCTCTGCCACAGCTTTTTTTTGTTGTTGTATTTTGGAGCAGGCTAATACCAGCCACCCTCAGTCCAGCCGTGGGCAGGGGCTCACCTCCACATCGAAGCTCACCACCACCCTCACTCCGTGTTGTTTTTCTCAGCCCGTTGCCCCTCCAGCCCAAGGATGGGCTCCGGGAAACCCCAGGCTGCTGGGTTACAGCTCCAAACAGCCCCATGTGCCCGCCGGCCCTCGCTTGCCACGGCTGGTACCGAAAAGCGTTAAGCAAAATAAATAATTTGAAATTAAGCTAATTAAAAAAATGCAGCAACGTACAGCGGGTAAAGCTAAAGCGAAAAAG
>NW_009731817.1:674-936 GCF_000703405.1 Apaloderma vittatum | reverse complement strand
GCAGCTCGGTCTTTCCTTTTCTTTTTTTCTTTTTAAGGACAGAGTGTCCGAAAATGGTTCAGCCTGCTTAGCCAAATGATTTCTTGCGTGGACGCTCTATTTTTAATATTTTATTATTATTTTTGGACGGGGAAGGATTGACTAGGAGAAATCTTTCAGTGAAGGGAGCCCAGTGATTTGCTCTCCGTTGAAGAGAAGATCCGATTCCAGCTGTTACAGCTGCAGGCAGAGGACCGTGGTTCGTGTCGGTCTTTCAGTCTCG
>NW_009731817.1:0-568 GCF_000703405.1 Apaloderma vittatum | reverse complement strand
ATTTCTGTTGGTGTTGTTTTTGTTTGGTTGGTTTGGCTTTTTTTCCCTCCCTTTTCCCCTTTTTTTCCTCTCCTTTCATTTTTTTTTTAAATTATTATTATTTGATTTGATTTGGGTGAATTCCCTCCCTCCCTTCCTTAAACGAAAATACTAACTCTGAAGCCGAAATCCATGCCCCCTGCAATTCGGAAGAATCGGGTCTAATATGCCAGTGTCATCTTCGCCTTGCAGTAGTCGCGATGAAGGAAAAATCCAAGAACGCGGCAAAGACTAGACGGGAAAAAGAAAATGGAGAATTCTACGAACTGGCCAAACTCCTGCCCCTGCCCTCGGACATCACCTCGCAGCTGGACAAGGCGTCCATCATCCGCCTCACTTTTTACCTGAAAATGCGATCCGTCTCCCCCGAAGGTAACTACCCCGGGGCTGCCCGGAGGGCACCGTCTGCATCGCGCCCGGCTCGCACAGGACGGACGGGGTAGCACTGCGTCCCCAAACGGGGGGCGGGGGAGGCACATACCGCCACACGAAACCGCGTCGCCTCTACTTTCTGGGAGGGTGGGGGGTG
>NW_009731816.1:335-10770 GCF_000703405.1 Apaloderma vittatum | reverse complement strand
TCAAAGGCAGGAGAGAGGCCTCTTGGGACGCCGGCTCCTGAGGGAGACTTAACCCCCGCGATCCCTCCTGTTTATACTGACGGTGACACCTGTGGAGGGCAGGACGCCGGTTGGTCACCTGACCTCTCCATTCCGACCCAGAGGAGCGATCTTTTACTGCCTTGTGACCCTTTTACTTCCCGGCACCCCCGCCGTGGCACACAAGAGCCAGCGGGGACTCTTGCGACTATAAGCAAGAGCCTTTCTGCACCCCAGCTCTGGTAGTAGCTGCGCATCCGGCCTTATCACCTCTAGTAGCAACAACCTGCTGTTGACTTCAGGAAGTGCACTAAAATCACAGACAATTGGTTCAGTTTAACTCACACCAATAAGAGCCGTCACCCAGTTTACTTTAGGCCTCAGCAAATGCTCAGTTACTCCATGCTCAGTTACTCCAAGCTCCCCTCGAGGCAGTTACACAAGCCCTCTGCGAGGTTTTCCTACATGTCTCTCAACAGCCTCCTCTACAACATCATTGAGACTCCTCTCACTCCTCTGAAGACCACAAAATCTGCACACAGGAAAAAAAAAAGGAGCAACTCACAAGTTTTAACTCACTAAAGTCAGAGATGATGCTATTAAACAGGCCCTTCCCTTTTTTCCCAGGGGACAATGCACAAGACAAGGCAAATGGTGTGCAGGCAGAGGAAGGTAAACACAAAGGAAAGCCCATTACACATTATTTGCACCCCTCCAGCATTTAGCAGAGTAGAAGCACTAGAAAATAGAGCATGAGGGCAGTTCTGCCAACCGTGCGATCATTCACTTCCCCCTGTCGGTGCACATTGTACTCATGCTTGACCAAAAAGCAGCGACGTCTCTTCAGAACCTTCGCAGCGGACTTGCTGGCTGCGTTCCTTCCCGCACCCTCACAAATAAACAAGCTGCGCTACATCAAACCACCACACAAGGATCATTTTTCTACAGGCACATCTAATGACTTTTTTAATTGCATAAAAAATTTTGCTTACAGGTACTAGCACAACAGCAGTTTATTACCAAAAGTACAGAAAACAAGGCCCACTTTCCAAAAGTGGAAGCACACCTAATTTAAACATAAACTCCAGCGAGCCATGTGAGGAATTTGAATTTCTCAGACTGCTGCGGCTCCTTCTGAGGGCAGCTCTTCATTAAACCACCTCTTCAAGGACCTGAATAAAAGCTGACAAAGTCCAAACTGAACATATTCAATGTTTAAATCCCTCAAGGGCATCATTTGTGTGTTATCTCACCAGTCTACACGCAGTTATAAAGAACAAAGAGCGCATACTTTCTGCACAAACTTCATTCAGTCTCAGACCAGAGCGAGTGAATTCCAGTCAGACACTGCAAAGACTGGCTTGGGAACAGTAAATCTTACAGCAAGAAAAGAAACAAACTCAGATCATAATTTGAGTCCCAGGTCCCCAGCAACCTCTGTTTTCTGTGGAGATTTTAGGTTAAGCCTTTAATCTTTGAGTCTTTCAATCGAAAGTGATCCGAAACCCGTGCTCTTGCTCCTTGCGGCGGCTCTCGCAAACCTTTGTCACCTCTTCTACCTTTCTCTGCAACACAGCTGTGGGAGAAAGAAATCATTAATCTTAACAATCGCCTCAGAACAGTTTAGCCTGTAGAAGGAAAAAGAAAAACCTTTTGACAGTCACGAAGTAGGAAAACCCAACACAAAGCACTGATAACCCTCCAAGGTAAAGACACCTGTCTGAGAAGCATTCTGAGGTACCCATGGATGGGCAGGCAGAATCGGAAGTGCCTCGACACAGGTTGTTGATGCTTTTTGCCGTGCCAGGTTGTTGTAGTTTCAGGGCACGGCATCAGAAAGCAGAGCAACTCCATCCTTAGCAGCAACTGTGAGTTTGAGGAAAAGCACTTTCTCTATAAACCAGTTTTTCCCCTACCCACCTCCTGCCAAACTCGCTTTGAATTACACAACTTGCAGGTGAACCACACAACCTAAGTATGTACATAATTTTCTTGCAGGCTACTACACAGCCACGCAAGCTTTTAACTGTAAACACAGAAAAGACAACACAATCGCAGGGAAGAGCTGCAGACCACTTGCAGTCTCACCACAGATCATCTGTTACTTGCAAACAATTAAACTTGGAGGCACATAAAGCTGATGATTGATGAGTGGCTTAAGTGCATCACAATACACACAGAGCCTAAACCAATTTCTCATTTCAATCCTTGAAAGCTTATCAGCAGCTTTTCAACAGGGTTAAGGCCAGTGGCCTGGAGACAGATATTCCAGGTTAGGGGTTTTTTTTTGGTACAGCGTGCCAAACCCAGAATCTTCCTGGAACAAGCTAAGTGACATTTCAGTTTCTCACTTCTCAAAAAAAACACTGTGCAAAATGATTATGGCATAAAATGGCAGCCTGCACAGATCTCTCTCACTTGACACAGACTCGAGTAACAGCAACATTGTGGTTCTCTCAGGAAGCGGTTGTGTCCAAACACTCCCATCACTTGAGGAAGCAGCACCACCCTGTGTCCACATTCAGCAAGTCCACTCAGTTGCAGTAGCCGAGGGTAACGGTAATTGGACTCGTGCGCCGCGGTTGCACATAAATTGTTTAGCAAGTCAGACAAGTGAAGAGCCACTGGTGTGGAGAACGACTAGAAAAGATCACCAGCTATCACAGAAAAGCCCTAGAGGCTCCACAGGAAACAGAACTGATGCTACCTACGGTCCAGATGTCTTAGTTCAGGTTTGTGGGGTGTTTTAGCACTTTTTTCATACAACAGAGATACATTCACCATTTGTAAAAACCGCAGTTTCTTAGGCTTATCACTTCTTTCTTGTCTGAAGGTGAACTGAAGCTGACCTGTTTCTTTAGATGTACATCTCCCAGCAAAAAGTATCGTTATTAACAGATAAGACAATTTCTTCAGTATCAAACAAGAGAGGAAAAAAATGGGTCTCCTTCCTAGGAAAATGTAAACAGGTTGCTCTTTTTGCACACATTCTGTAAAGTCACAATTCTGATGTCACAAAGTTTTCAAGTCCTTTGCTTTGCATTGATGCGCTTCAAGCACAGCATTTTTTGCAAAACACTGGCACTTGCCAGGAATTACTTCTCAGCAGAGGTGCTTAATGCACATCAGAACTCGAGCACAGAAAAGACAATGTCAGTGAAGATGTGGAGAAGACCCCTCGGGGATCTTCAGGAATTCATTTATGTTCACTAAACATGTGCAAGCGTGCTACATGCTTTCTATTTACATTCACAAAAAGCTGCAAGGCAACTCTCACCTGAGTTCTGGTCAATCCACTGCAACGAATCCATGTGCGCATTCAGTATTTTGCAGATCTGCTGAAGCTGAGCAGAAAGAAGGTGTAAGTCATTTGTGACAAGGCAGGAAAAAAAAGAAAAGCACTAAAAGACAGCCTGCCCCCACCCCTGCCTTTGGAATATAATGCAATCGACTTTTTTTTCTTCCTATTGACACTAAGAAATGCCTCTGAAACAAGTTGTAATCTGAGCAAAAATTAGACAACAAGCAAAAGAGTTCATACCAGAATGAGGTACTTCGAAAAGTATTAACAGAACAGCAGAATAAGTATGTGTTTAAAACTGGCTTTTGTGCTGTTATATTGCAGGTTTTATCACAAGAAAACCAAGCCAAGGACAAAATAAAATACCCTTCCAAGATCGAAAGCACAAGCAGTGGAGTTTCCACATTTGGACAAACAATGAGTTAGAACTGTTGAATATCCTTTGCCTCTTTACCAACACACACACATAAAAAAAAATACAAAGCTCAGATTTACCGGGTCACTCGTGTCTGCTGGGCCTCTTGATGTATTCAGGTGCTCAGTGATGTCCTTCAGATCTTGTGCCATACGCTTCAACTGAGCATCTATGTTTTCAGCCAGTTTATAGCTGCAAAACACAAGGGAACCAAGGTCAGAATATTTAAAAGTGAGCTTTGGAAGACCTGCTCCTGGTCACACTCACTTCAGGCAAGCAGAATTCACTTCCAAGCCATTCAAGCAAGGCAACACAGATATGGGAAGAGCACTACGAGAGACATTCTATCACACAGACAAACTCCTAACCTCTTTCTCTTGATACATACAAGGAGACAGATAGCCAATAGTACAGAGGGCTTTATGGAAGGTTTTGTCACAACTGAAGGAACCAGCTAGTCTGGATTCTTTAAGATTTATCGCTCCTGAACCAGACAAACACTTCTGTTAATTACCCTGCTATGATTCAACACTTCAGGCTTACAAGGAGCCACACATAGTACAGTCAGCTCTCACTGCTTCTATCACTAATTTTCACATATCATGCCAAAGTCAGTAACCTTCTCCCAGGCAGCTGATTAGACCAACATCCAAAGAGCTTTTCACGCTCATTCAAGAGCTTCCAGTTGCAATCCTCCTGTTTCTAATGTGTAAAATCTAAGTTGCCATGCATAAAACGGGATTACGTATTTGACAAAGGCCTTTGACAGATCAATATTGTCATGCATCCCGACTCTACTTCTTGTTGACTGATCATCACCACATTAGGTTGATCATCACATGTTCCAGGCAAATTTTTGTCTTACGTCCTCTCCCGTTCTTCATCTGCATGCTGCAAGTAGATAGTCCCACTCTGCTCCTTCACAGACTCCTCCAGAGGAGTCAACAAGTCTTCAAGCTCTTTCTGCTGTGACAGAATGAAGTCTAGTTCCTGATCCAGTCTGAAAGAAAGAAATGTTAACTACTCGACTGAAAGGTTATACACCTTCCAGGTCTGCCATACCACAGCACGAGAAGATGCAAAACAGAACCAAAAGGCATCTCAAATAGTGTTCATAGTCTCGTACCTCTTCTGATCAAGCTTCACTTTCTCTACTTCTCTGTGTAATGAAGTAATCTGCAAACAGAAGACACTTAATTAGGCTATGAGAATTCAAAAGGCAACTCATACAAGAACAACAGTGGAACTGAGAAAGCCAGCACCATACAAGTGCCTGCTAGAAAAACAAGAAACAGTTACATAAAGATTTAGAGACCCAACATTGGATAATGGAGGTCTGAAACCTCCACCCTAAGGCAACTTGTTAGCATCGTGTAAACTCATGGAACACGCTTCTAAGTTTCAATGCCTATAGACCAGAACAGAAACACAGTGAGTCTTTCACAAGCATCCAGATGTAATTCACATCTATTTTTCTTACGAGCAGAAAGCCCCACAAGCTGGCTTGCTGCATCTGTAACACCGAAGGCCTTTTAAGGATCCAAGCAAGCAAAACCAGGTTACGTGGGATGTCACCTTACCTTCTCTCCATTCTCTATCAGTGTCCGATCCCAGGCATTAACTTGTGTAGCTTGGTGGAGAAAATGTTTCTCTTGGTCTTCCAGTTCCAGGCTCCACTTGTTTATCAAACTCTCCAGCTGAGCATAAGTCATCACAGGAGGGGCACTGAGAGCAAGTGCGAGACGGTACAGAACAAAAGGTCAAAAAAAACAAAAAGAGAAACACAACAAGTCCCCTTCCTCCACCAGGCACCAGCACTAATATTGCCTCTCACTCCAGTCAGGAAATAGTTGCTTCTAACAAAATACTCACCTGGTTGTTGTTGTGGTTGTGGCAGCTGTAGAAGTTACAGCTCCAATGGTGCTGGTCGTAGTTAATGGCTTAAGATTCAAAGCAAACCCAGAAGCAGTAGTAGTGCCTGAAAGAAGAGATGCCAGTCAAGCAAGAGAAGAGGGGACATCTGCTGTCTAACAAACGAAGAGCTGGTCCAGAACAGGGCTCTGTGAGCTCAAACAGCCCCCTCTGAACAGACAGGAAGCAAATCCCACCTCCTGACACAAAGCAGCAGACCATAAAGGCCTGGCTAGTAGTTCTAGTAAAATGAGAAACTCGCAGCCTGCACTGAACCTCAGCAGAAACACAGCATTAGCCCTCACACCTCAACTCAACCTCCTTGTGTTTTAATATCAGAACTTGCATCTTCTGCAAAGGCAGGCCTATGTTTTCACAAAGCTAAGAGCATCTATTACACGTTACTGAGCTCCAACTCCTCACGGTCACTCCAAAAACAAGTGTCAGAAAGACATGGAGAGATGAGCAGCATCCATGTTATCACACTGAAAACTGACCAAGAACTGCACCCAGGAAAGGATGTTCAATCCAGACTCTCAACATTGCAGCAGCAAATTCCACTGCAGGTTTCCACTTCAATACAGCACTCATGTGTCTTCTCTGCAGGCTAGAGAAGGAGCAGCTCATTACTTGCTTTACTTGCTCCAGGCAAGAACTTCAAATGACACTGACCTTCCCTCACCCAAAGTCCCTTTGCTGGGGACGGGCTCTCAAAAATCATAAGTAGCTGTGCATTAGGGGAGATGGAGAAGGAGGATCATCAAAAGAAATACTGTGCTATTTCAGTATCTAGTTCTTACTAGTGGCAGTGCTTGTTGCAGCAGCTGTTGTTCCAGGAACTTTTAATCCAAACCCAAGCGTTCCAAGACTGGCTGTCCCAGTGGAAGGGGCACCAACTGCAAACAGAAGACAACATTAAGAGTTTGTGACCCATTAAATACAGCATCCCTTGGAAGAGTTCTACCCTGCCTGCTCACTCATTTCCATCTGGTCTTTGTTTGTATTAACCAGGATCACTCGTTTAGAGGAAGGATCATCCAGACACATCATGAAAAAAACCAAGGCTGAAGCTATGAAACAGCCAGAATGCTCCAGGATTCTTCCAGCGAACTTTATCAACCCAGTAGCAAAGCTACTGTCACTTATCTTTCCCTCTTTTGAACTATCTAGCATTTCAGTGCTATCAAATGCTAAAATAAGAAAAGGGTACTGGACACTGGCATGCAAGAAACACAATCTCTGCACAAGTTTACTTGCTAAAGGTATTGCACACGCTACAGGAAACAAGCTGGTCACAGCTCAGTTGCCTGGAAACCCACCTATTATCATCTAAGAACAAAAATTTTCAGACATCCTGATAAAGAGAGAATGACCAGTAGCTTAAAAGCATTCCTAAAACACCAAGATGAAGGTCAGCTTTGGAACTAGAGTAGCAACATATTGTAGAGCTACCAAAACCTTGCAGGCTGAGAAAAAAAGCTGTTAGGACTGTCTTGGGCTACTGCCTTAAAGTTATCAGAAAATAGATGTGATTTCCCGTCATAAAAATTATTTTCAAGAACAAGCTTGCCAGTTACTACCAGAAGAACTTGCAAACATACAGCTGCATGAATCTGTGTCTTCAGGACCTCCACTATCACATGTCACTGTTCTTAAAGAAGTGCAAACAGCTAATGTAAGAGTCAAAGGCAGGCATAATCACGCTCAAGCCACTGGGATCTGGAGACAGCAGCTAAAATATCACTAGAAAGTGCAGCTGCGGCAATACTACAGACAGAGAAACACAGAATTCACATAGGGCTAGAACTGCACCTCACAGCTTGCGCACTCTGAAGTGTGCTTTGCTTTGAACAAAATCCCTCCGTGCCTCACCACTGAAGACAGCTCACTGGAAATCACAAAAACTGAGGGTGGCAAACAAGAACTGGCCTTCTGAATTCTTCAGTATTACCCACAGTATCTACAGCTCCACTGCTGACAGGTACCGCCAGTCATGCAGCTCATTTACTCCCCCAATGGATAAAATCTGTATCTAGTGACTTACGTGAGAGACCTGTGGTGGTAGATGACGTTGGTGCAGAAGAGCTCACTATAGACGCAAACAGCGTAGGCCCCGTCGAACCAGGAACAGAAGTCGTGGTGGTAGAGGCAGCTGTAGCAGCTGTGGATGTTACTACAAATAGAAAAACAATCGACCTCGTACAACCATGCTGAGAAAGCAATGCAGATTTGCCTACACATACCAGTTTGTTACAGATGTAAGAATTTTAAACTTTTGCTCCTCTTACTCTCCCCCAACTCTCTGTTTTCCAGTCTACCCTTCAAACCTTCCACCACCCTCCAGCAACAAGTACAGAACAGAATCTGGCACGTGGGACACGGTAAGAAATACAGGATACTAAGGTCAACGGCTGTATGAACCGTCATGGATTACGGATACCATCACAAAACCACAGTGACAAAAACTTCTAGCCCATTTCCAGACTCCAATTTCAAAAACTATTCTCCGAAGGACAGTAGATTCTGAGTCTTGACCAATTATTTCATAAAATCACTTCCTACCTCCAAGTTTAGCTCCAAAGGACAGAGTGGGTCCCTGGCTCGTACTAGTGGTCAGCGTTGCCGTGGGTGCACTGGTGGTTGCTGTTGAAGGCAATGACCCAAAGTTTAGCCCTAGAACAAGAAGGGTAAAGGAAAAGACAAACCTTTTGATACAGAGACACTATAATTTCCACTGATGACAGTGACAGTCAAGTTAGGAGCAGTAAGCATATAAGAAAAATATTAATATTCAGTGTAACAAATACTCTGTATTATCCAGGGAATGAACTAGAGCTAACAAGCTCCTTAGGTAAAAAAGGCTTTCAATAATGATTCTAACACAGATGAATGTCACCCTTGTCCCAAGGCTGAAGACCTTCCATCCAGGGCCTGTACTGTCACCAACAAGGAAAACAAAAGCTGCAAACACAACTTTTGCCAGACTCTACAAGAGTGGGCAGGCTCCTGCTGCTGGGAAGGTAAACAGTCATCTGTCACAAAGATCAGCCACACCAAGGTGCTGTCCTAGGAAACTTCGCCAAGTACACTCTTTGCTTGGCCAGACTGGCCTAGACAAGAGACAAACTCACTAGCTCATTGCAACACATAGGCAAACTCTGCCCATCACTGCAATGCAAAGAACCAAATGCATTCACGCACACCTGCTGGGGAGTCATAACAGATGGGGGGTTCTGTCTGTTTTCCAGTCTACCCTTTTACTTATCAGTCTACCCTTTTACTTATTGGCCTCAAGAAAATAAATGATCAGAACAAGCTCAGTAACAGAGTAGGTTGGAGACATCTACTTCCCATGAAAACAGGCTTCCAAAGGCTAAATATCAATTTTCACTCATCATTGAGGACCCTAGACAAGCATATCAGGAAAAGCACTGATTCCTGCTACTTGCTTCCTTTCACATCAGCAGAGGAAGCAGGAGGCTGCAGAACCTTCACACCACCCCCAGCTGCCCTCTGTGCTGACAGCTTCCTGACTACAGCTTCCATCTCAAGCTCAGGCACTCACCTGAGGATTGCCCCCCAAGGCTGAAGGGGGTTGTCGACTGAGTGGCAGCTCCTAAGGTGGCATGCCAGCCGCAGGTGCTGCTCCAAAGGTCAACCCTGCTGGAGCTGCTTGCGGAGCTGCAGTGCCAATGCCAAAGCTGGCCGTTCCAGCCTGAGTTGTGCTTCCGCTGGAAAAACTAAACCCTCCAGTTGTCCCGGACTGAGCAGTGGCGGTCGTGGTCGTGGTGGTGCCAGCAGATCCAAACACAAAGCCCGAAGGGGCTGCTGCTTGATTCGAGGACACGCTGGTTGGTGCAGAGCTACCAAATCCAAAGCCTCCAGTGATTCCAGTAGCCTGAGTTACAGCAGTGCCTCCAAAGTTTAACTTTGGTGCATTTGCCCTAGAGGAGAAAAGACAAGAGGCCAATCCATTTAAGACATACATCCAGTCAAGGACTGAGTCAGCTGTCTTACAAACTATTTGCTCACAGCAAAAACCAAAAAGACATGCAGCTGGCCAGGTTTATGTTTCACTTTTGACAGACTGTATCGTGACTACTGCCATCTACAGTCCTCTGTTAAATCTCTTTATATTAACTCCCCCTTAATTACCTCCACTCATCCAAGCACGACAAGACACTCATGGCAGTGGAAGTGAAGCTGCTTATTCTCTCAGCTTCTAAGCACCCTTTATACTTCCTCTACATAGGACTTGGCTTTTTCAAGTGACTTTTACTGCTAGTCCTCATTTCAGCTCCCTTCCCACTGCTCCCACCTGGCAAGCTTGGACAAAAGCAGTTCTGAAGAATCACCTCAAAGCTTACAGCCTGTCCTAAGGGCAAAAGGGTCCCACTTAGCTGCAGAAACACTCACCAGGCTCAGATAAGAAAGGACAAGACATTCTATGTTTGGACACATAAAACACTTAAGCATTCCCATTTCCTCATGCAAGCTTCAATACTCCAATTACAGACTGAAACACAGAGCGCCTAATTCTTAATACCTGACTGAAAAAGTCAGCATTGACCAAAACCAGGTCTCACTGAATCACAGAATGTTCGGAGTTGGAAGGGACCTCAAAAGATGAGCTAGTCCAGCCCCCCTGCCAGAGCGGGATCACCTAAGAGAGCAGATCCCACAGGAACGCATCCAGGTGGGTTTTGAAAGTCTCCAGAGACTCCACAACCTCTCTGGGCAGCCTGTGCCAGGGCTCCATCACCCTCACAGTGAAAAGGTTTCTCCTAATG
>NW_009731816.1:0-304 GCF_000703405.1 Apaloderma vittatum | reverse complement strand
CCCTTTGTACCCACTGCCCCTTGTCCTGTCATTAGGCATCACTGAGAAGAGCCTGACTCCATCTTCCTGACACTTCCCCTTGACATATTTATAAACATTTATGAGGTCACCCCTCAGCTTCCTCTTCTCCAAGCTAAAGAGCCCCAGCTCCTTCAGCCTTTCCTCACCAGGGAGATGTTCCATCTCTCTACGCGTGCCTCAGGGTAGTGGGACTCCTGAGGCACAGAAGAAACGGGCTCACTCCCTCCAGAATTACTTCCGAAACAACGAGGACGTCACCGGTTCGCTCTGCCCAGCGGCCGGG
>NW_009731815.1:0-18164 GCF_000703405.1 Apaloderma vittatum | reverse complement strand
GATAGTAACATCCATCCGTTCCACAGACAAAAAACCCTTGAAGCAGAAAAGCCTTGGCTAAGTGATTCAAGGTCACTAGCAGCACCTGCCAGCAAAACACTAACCCAACTGCCTTCCCACAGGTAAGAGCAGAATCTAGTCACCAGGGAACCCTCTAACTGAACTGTGATTTTTTTCCCAGGCCTTTATTTTACCTTTAGCTTTATTGTCAAGCCACACACAATTTCCTCCTGCTTCTTTGGTCTGTAGGCATTCTGAATTCTTCACTGCAGGGTGCCCACCTATCAGGAACCTGATCACAGTACCCTTAAGGCTGGCACCAAAATCAGGATTTGCCTGTCATCCTAAGGCAGGCCCAGATTGCTTGTTAAAGCTCTGTATAAATGGTGATTGTTTATAAAAACTAACAAACGAGATGAGGTTTTGTCTGATCTTGACTGGCTGAACACTGCATCAACTCCTATCATACATAAGAAAACCCTGTGTCATGTTGACAGATTTGTGACTGAAGGCTCTTTAGCAGCCAGTACATTTTAGGTATTAGACACTGCCTGTACACTAAGGGATTATCTCTCCATAGCTGGCTACTCACACTTCAAGATCAGCAGAGAACCTCAAAGCATGGTAGATGCAGAAGAATAACAATAGTTCTGAAAATACAACTTTCAAAACGTCCTAAGGCTGATGACTCAAGGTCACGGCAAAATATCTGTCCACCTAGATACAGTGCACAAAGCTACCCGTAAGCCACAGGCAGCATTAACTGTATTATCTCTTAGTATTTGTAATCTCTTCCTGGGTGTGGGCTACTGACTCACAGATGGATTTTTGACGGTTTCTTTTTCTTCTTATTTCACTGAAGGGCTTTTATCTTTGCTTTGAGATACTGGTGCATTTGAGCACCATCACAGAACCATAGTTAGAAACTGATACATTCATAAACACTCCCCCCCCCCCCCCCCACAACAACATAACTAGAACCTATCTACACAAAGCCACCGCATACCCGCAGCACAGCGGCTGAGCACAGCCCGTGGCTGTGGCTCCGTGCACAGGCCACATTTTGGTAACTGGCCCAGCCCGATTGCATCTGGTTTTGTTGGCACCCTGGCCTGCCCAGACAACGTGCCAGGGAACGATGACTCCTTAGACACCTCCTCCAAGATTCTGCTTGCAGGGCACTTTCAGACAGTCTAAGGAGACTTTGATCTGATCGGTTTGGCGATTTGCAGGGCTACTAATGCTGCTAAGCTAACTAAACTCCACTCAGTTAGGTAAGATTGGCAGATATATACTGTGTTGCACTCTATCAGCTTAACAGCTCACTAGCTGTGTGTAACATCTTAATTAGTGTTTACCAGTACAAAGGGTGAGCAGTTAGGCTGAGCAGTATTGACTTCTTTGCTGTGTTAAATGCTAAAAAAAAAGGAAGAAAACAATTCCATAATCTGATCACCTTTTCTCAGCTGCTCTGCTGCAGCCAGAGCCTCATGCAGAGTGACGCCTGCTCCAATCACGGTCACATGGTCATCCTTACTCTTCAGAATCACCTGCAAGAAAAAGTTTCTAGATATTTTTAACCACAAATCTTAGTGTTATTTCTAACACTCTGGAGATTTTACTAAAAAATCAAATATTTGGCACTGGAATGCTTTAGAGGAAAAGGTGTTTTTACAGGAGGAATTCTGCATGTTTTTTCTGACTGTCTGGGAGAGATTTACCTTCGCCTGTCCAATGTGGAAGTCCTCATTGTTGTTATAAATGACAGGATTTTCAGGACGACTAGTTCTTATGAAACAAATGCCCTGTATTCGAAGTAAACACATTAAAGGTTACAAAACCAAAAAGGTATTAACATTCTAGTCTGTAAACTCTATGAAAAAGACAGAGCACTTGATGATCATCTCCTCAATAAATTCATCTTTTCATATCCAGCTTCAATTTTGACGCCAGAGATATCACGCTGGCAGTGTACTTTCTTGAAGTTTGCTAAAGACCAACGAGAGTTACACGCGCCCTCATTTCTGAGCCAACTGAGACCCAAACCACAATGGCTGTGTAATCACTTACATCTCCCCAAAAGCGGCCCACGGCATGTCAGACTGCTCATTCTGCACTAGCCTGTAGAGAATGCCTGCAACCTTGCCATGCAAAGAAAACGTCCCACTGCCACGCTGGAGGCATTTATGTGGGTAGAGACATGTAAGAAACATGCCAACAAAAGAAGTAAAAAAAAAAGAAGAAAAAAATTAGTCAGAAATACTGTGATGCAAACCTTGGTGTTGGCAGCTATTTCCACTGCTTTTTCCGTGGCTACAGCATCACTAGGATAAAACACGGTGGCATTGGGAACAGCACGGAACATGCACAGATCCTCCAGTCCCATCTGGGATGGCCCATCCTCACCTAAAAGAATTAAACCAGGGTTACAAAAGCGTAACTGAAAATTTCTGACAATCACTCAATACAGCAGTGAGGTTCAATGCAAACCAGAAAAAAAATAGTAGTGTAAAATCAGGCACACACAGGACATGCAAGTCTACCTGCTGGAGTAAAGAATCATCTTCTCCTTAAACTTGGAACCATCTAAACAGTAAATAAGGATAGAAAGACTAAAAAGAAAGAGAACTAGGGTTAAAAAGAAAAAACTGAAAATAAAGTGTAACAATAAAACAACACAAAAGACGACGACTAAAGAGGGTACAGATTCTAAAAGAAGCATCATAAGATACCTGAGCATCTTCATATTTACACACACTGAGGCTGCACAAGCAAAATTTTACTTGCCAATAGTGCTCCTCTAGGATTTAAACTGCTGGAAATGTGAAAGGAGAATTGCATGTGTTCCATCCGAAATGGAGAGTGCAATTGGTACAACTACTCTCAAATTCTTAGGTTCACTTCAACATTAAATGAAGGGTATGTATTTTTCAAGACTATAAAAAGTCTTTTAAAGAGCAACAGGGCATTCGCGTTGCTAGTTTAACAACTCCAGCACCTTATGGCATAAACTGCAGATGCATGAAAAAGAATCGTTAGCCAGAACATGTGCTGGATGCCACGATTTTCCGTAGTTAAAGAAACAACCACCACAACACCCCCCACCCCCAACGACCTTATGTAACGGTGCTTTGGGAATGGCACTGCTCCAAATTAACCATGCAGAGAGCTCCAAATCCAGTCATGTCACAGCCTGCAGAGCAGAAGCAGGGCAAGAAGCCTTCCCCCATGCAGCCACTACCTGTTCCTCAAGAAGGACGAGTTCGCGAGGAAGGAGGAGAGTACTTTCATCAGAGCAGCGCAAAACTCTGAGGAACTTGAACATGTTAAAGAAAGCAATCATGAACTCTGCCACTACACGTTACTGATAAAATAAGCACGAAGCGAGAGAAGAGAGTGTCTTGGCTTTCAGTCATGACATGAAAAGAACTCTCAACATCACAGTGGGTAAATCTGTATGCACTCTGGCTGAACGAGCGGCATCTCGGTGGGCTTTTCGCTTTCATAAAATGCACCCAACACAGGATGTGCACAGAAGAAAAGTGAAAATAGAAAGAACAAAATCAGCAGGTAACTGAATGAGAATCTTACCCAAGGGGAAGAGAGCACTCGTGATTGCCTTACTTTTGCTAATGTGGTGCCAATAACTCCAGCATTCCCAGTTCATACTGGTAATTTACAGACTGGCACAAAGCTGAGCTCGGTCACAAATGCCTCTTTATGAAAATCCTGATTCATGTGATTTTAGAGTAACACAGATCAAAAGAGAGTTATTTTCAATTACATCTGCAAAACCTACATCTATAGCTTAATAAAAAAGAGTGCTACTATGAACAGTACCACATGTCTAGAATATAAAACCAGTTGTCTAAACAATGGGTATTTTGACACACATACACTACGATTCCTTTCCCTCTATGTTCAGTTCTGAAAGCACAGATTTTCTATTATTCTCTTATGATCTTGAACACATATTTAACATTTTATTAGATGGTTTGGCCCATCAGCAACTACTGGTCTAGGAGTGAACTTAGTACAAATTCAGAAGGTCATTGTGATAGTTATTTCTCATAAATTTAATGGGTCCAAATTTCAATGCAGCAGAAGCCCAGGTCTACCTAGACCTGCATAGATAAAACTTCCATTTTCACCACAGATCCAATTAGGATTCCGAATTCCATACAGGTCCAAAGTTCTAAGAGGAAGTACACTTAATTCATACCCTTCCATTTAAAATTGAATTTTCTAAGTGCAAAAGGATTTATCTGAATTCTGTTACAACTCAGTTGCAAAAATTTGGGTTCAAATTCATTTTTTCAAAATCAAAGTTGAGGCCTGAATCAGATCTGTAACTCAAATAACTTTATACATCTGAGTATGCACTTCACAAACACAGCTCCCAGCAGAACATTTCGAGTGCTGAAAATTTAAACTTGTAAGTGTAGTTCTAGGACAATATTCAGGAAACTCAAAGGAGTTTTATCTTCTTAAAAGAAGAAAGACCAAAGCCAATTGCCTTTTGCACCAACACCCTTTGCTGCTTGCTAGAAGACTTGAACTGGATTGAAGTAGGCTATGATGAGGTGTGAGGACTGATTTTAAAAGGAAATGAGGCTTGTAATAGAATCCCTCCCTTAATGACATACACAAGCCATAATCTGATATACTCACAGTCTCCACTACTAGAGCATACTCTAGTCTGCTGCAAGTTAAGCTTGCGGTTTTGGATGAGACTCCATGTGTTTATGAAGCATTCTTAAATATTTACCAACATCACAGATCAAACTAACTATTTTGCTTTAAACAAAAATACCCCAACCATCCTCCAAACCATACTGCTGGCCAAAACTATTATATCAACTGAAAACCAGATGTATAGAGAGAGCTTTAATTTACAACCCCTGTCAGCTCTCCCTATCTTTCTTTTCCCCTATAAATACCTGGTAGGTTTTCAAGCATGAATGTCTACCGGCATTTTCCTTCTTGCTATGCAAGTCTGCTCCTGTCTTCATAGGTGATATCTATGCATTTCATTGAAAAAGCAAAAACTCCCTTCCTCCCTCAAACCAAAATAAAAATGTAATATGATCTGACACATACCAACAGTTATGATGGGAAGCAAAGGCCAGAGAAGGTACTTCTAGTGAGGGCCCTCAGCCTGTTGCTCTGAGCCGTGCTGGCTACACCACAGTACACCTGAAGTCTTATGAAGAGGAGCCAGGGGCTCCTGAGGCAAGAGCAGCCAGGTGGGAAAAGCCAGTGAACCACCTCAAAGGAATTAAGGAGTAGGGGACAGCCGACAGCCCAGCTGAAGGGCCTCCACACCAATGCACGCAGCACGGGCAACAAACAGGGGTTGGAAGCCACTAGGCTTCTCATTGCAGAGGACATCAACTGCAAAGGTGGAAAGGAATCCAAGCTCCTTGGTTTCAATCCAATCCTTTGATATCACTCAATACTTGTAGAGCAGAAAAGCTTTTAGGGAAAAGTCCTACTTGTATCTGGCCAAACTGATAAAAGAGAAATAAAGCAGATGAGCCGATGAAGGCTTGATCTTTCTCATCCTTTCTAAATGCAACGTATCTGATGAATGGTAAATATGACTTCTTCCTATAAATGGTGCCTCTGCTGCAACATCCCAGCCGTATCACTGGTGGTCTCCACAACGCACGATCAGTTTGACCGCTAGACCCTGACCCACTAAATGGGTGGAAGTGCCAACAAGCCCACGGCTGCCCTTACCAATGGAAACCCCGCAGTGCGACCCGCAGAGATTGATGTTACTCTCGGAGATGGCGGCCATGCGGATCTGATCAAACGCTCGAGTGAAGAAGGTAGCAAAGGTGCTGGCAAAAGCAACAGTTCTGTCACGAGTGGCACATCCAACTGCAACGCTCACCTGCAAAGAGGGAACAAGAACAGAGAGTTCCTTATTTGTTGATTGTTTTCAAAAGAACATCTGTGGGAACTTCCTACTGTAAAATGTCAGCAAGAAGGTCTCAATGCAAGTTAAGAAAAAAAAATAAATCTGTCCAGTCCTGCTCCTACTGTGGCTTTTCCAAAAGGGGAAGGAGGCAACTCATTTTTCCCAGTATCTACCCTCCAGCATCTGCTCTACTCCTGGCCTGCACTGCTAGCTGTTATTGTCGATCTTTACTGGCAGCTTCTTTTCTTTATCTGCTCCAAGCAGTCATCCACAGAGTTTTAAAACTTATCCTCCTCTTTGTTTCCCTGGATCAAAGGCTTACACTTTCAGTCCAAAGGACATGGTTTTACTATCTCCAGCAGACAAACTATCATTACCAACTGAGAATGGGTTTACCTGGGTTATTTGGACTGGAATTTACTAGGAAGGGCCTTTCTTCAGCAAGATACAAATTAGAACAAGATCCCTAAGTTGTTTATTGCTACAAACAGCCCATATGTTTATTTTACAGAAAACATGGTCTGCTCTTTACAGCAAATTTCTCCTAAGCTGATGTAAATCCAAAATGCCTGGCTCAAGCTCTTGAAAGTGCCCTAGTACAAAATTTGCAAGACAGTCCATGGGTTCTTGGGTTATAAATCATTAAAGACAACAACAGATTTCTGCCTGAATTTATATATTGGCTTCAGTGAACCCATACAGGTGGCAATCAAAGACTCAGTCAGACATAGCAGCTATGCAGTTACTTTAGTCCTTTCTGTACAACTGTCATCAAGCTAAATTTATTAACAGCTTCTCTGCTGTCATCTTTATAGCCCAGCCTAGTGCAGAACTCATTGTCACATTGTGAAGTTCCATTTCTTGTAAAGAAAAAACTCAACCCTAAAAAGTATTTTCAGAGTTAAATCTCACAAATCTCCAAGAACAAATGGATGGTCTCAGATCTTGCTGCATAATACCAGTATTTCATAAAATCAAGAGACCAGTTACCATATTCTGTTCAGCAATGTAGCATTCGATGTAGCGATTGGGATGTTCTTTCTTAAAAAGCTCCGAGAAGGTGGAGTTCTTTGTGTCCCCATCCAAAGCAATCACTCGATCGTTAGCGTGGCCCAGTTTTGCAAGTGCAACACCGTAAGCTTTGCGAGTAGCCCACTAGGAAAAGAAAAATATAACAGTACTGTTACAACATGCTGTTTCTATAAGGTGGGGTTTTTTCCCCTCCCCTACTTTCTTGGTTTTTTTAAATCAGTGCACACACAAATCAAAACCATTTTAAATGTTATCAGTATCAGAAGTGCACATGGGAATAGTGACACACAGAACAGTAAACAATAAAAGAAAAATACAGTGAATCATCAGGACAAATAGCTGTGCTGAAATCAGCAACTCCCTATCAATCCTGCTAGCACATTTTGAAAATCTTGCTTTCCAATCATGGAAATTTGCTGAACCTTGTGGAATTTCTTTAATTTTAAATGCACATAAACTAACTTGGATAATTGATAATGATCATAAAACAAAGAAGAATGATTTGAGTCTTTTTAATACATCCTTTCAATACCCAATGAGTTGAATGCCTGTGTTTCACAGACATAGGTGTTTACCAGGATACTGAAGAGAGAAGAGGTGGGTACTTGAAATTGTGGCAAGGGATAACATAAAACCTCCTGCCACCTATTATAAAGTCCCACACTTTGAAGATACCTGAAAAACAGTGAAAAAGGGAGGGAGTACCTTTTCTCCCACTTTGTAAGTCGGTGGAGATGGCATCTTAATGTTTCTAATATTTACTATAGGTGCATCTTCTTCCGGGAGGGCTGGAGAAAGTTTTTTCTTATTTTGGATTTTGTCATCTATTTCCTGAATGACTTGTTCAGCCATGTTTTTTGGAAGGGGCTTTCCATGCCAACTTTCCTTATCTTCAACACCTGTGTATTTAAAGTTACATTACAAATAAGAATAATATAAAAACTATTTAAGCTTTTAGCTGCAGATTTTGCCCAGATAAAAGTGCAATGGAATATGCCAATCTAGTATAGTCTTCCAAGGAAAAACTTCCATATTATTTTCGCTGCATTCAATTGCCTTAAGACTGGTATGTTTAAATATGTAAGAGAAATAGTCAAATCCATATATTTAAAACTAGTGATGGAATTCCAGCATTTTCTACTAAAATTGTTTTTAACTTAATACCAAAGGAGACCTGGCCCATAAGTGTGGCAAGAAGTAAACAGTGAATCAGTGTGAACAGTTATCCTGAAATTTCGACAGTTATGCCTAAATAAACAAACTCTGCTAAGTTTCAAACAACAGTTAACCAAGCTGTCTAATTCAAACAAGATCTGATATTTTACAGCTTTATTTTAATAGCTTCTGATGACTCTTATCTTAATGCACCTGGCACTAACCGTGAAATTACCTCTCTGGCTGATGTGCTGCTTTTCACTGAGTAAGTGACTAAGAGTAATGGATTTTGCTTCTTTACTCAATGAAAAGGAATGAAGATATTCTCTTCTGTTATTAATATTTACCTTGTCAGAAAGACAAATTCACTGCTAAAAGCTGTAGCTGCTAAAAAAGAGTCTAAGAAGTTGCTATGAGCAGAATCACAACAGTACATCTGGCTGGATAATGTGAAAAACAGGGAGACACATCTTTGCCCACTTCCAACGAAGCACCAATCTAATGTCCTCCATAAGAAAAGGCATCAAAGTAAAAAAAACCACCAATATGGTGAGATTCTGAGTGTTCAGACTGTATGATAGTAGAGATCAAGTCAAAAAGCTGATAGGATACCAACCTTCTTCTAATGTATGAAACGTTAAACCTCTATATTTTTTAACAATCACACCTTCGTTGCAGCCCCACGTACATGTTTCCAGATACACGTGTGTGCAAAGCAGTGAATGTGTTATTACCTGATATGCCTTTGCCTTTAAAAGTCTTTGCAATGATCGCTGTTGGCTGATGTTTGGCCTGGCCAAAGGCTTTGCAAAGTTCCTCCACGCTGTGTCCATCAACGATGATGGCATGCCAGCTAAGAACACAAACACATCAGCTCTTTCTAAAGGGTTTTAGCATGTGATGCTCTGGTAGTTAGCAATAACAATAACCAATACTAACTTCATTCCGATGCAATGTCTTTTTAAGGGACCCAAAGTATGCCAGAAATATGAACTAGTATTTGAAAACACAGAATATCATAACTGCTTTTTTCTAATGCAAAATTAGTCACAGGGGGATTAACAGCTACTAGCAAAATTCACAGCCCACAGATAACTAAGTTATCCTACGTTTCTTCATACATAGTAGCCATTTTTTAAATGCAAGAGAAAAATCAAACATCTAGAAATCAGTTAAAAAACTGCCCCATCGTGATTTGCATGGCTGCTATAGTATCTGATGGGTTTTTATCACGGATTTTTGCATCTACATAGAAATATATATTTCTGAACTAAATGAAAGCCAATATAGAGCATTCTCTCACTTATAATTGTTTCCATGCCCTTTTTTCCTGACCTACTCACACAAACAGTTATAAAATCCGTACTAATGTGATAAAACCTGCTTTAAGATCCTCTAACAAATCTGAGTAAGCAGTCCTTTTATTTCTCTTCCAGCCAAAAAATTCTCCCACTTTTAATATTCCTGCTATATCAATACAGACAACCGATATCAGGCATTATGAAAGACCATCTTTCTTGATTATGGCACCCTTTAGAGCTGAAAGCTCATTCGAAAAATTCTAAAAAGCAAATAAACCCCAGAGTTTCAAATGGAAGACTACCCTGAGCTTCTTGCAGTCACGTACCCAAAGGCTTCGCAGCGTTTCTGGTATATTTCAACATGATGCTGCAGCGGAGCGGGGTCACTTTGTCCAAGACGGTTAACATCAAATATAGCAACAAGATTATCAAGCTTGTAAAACCCAGCAAAGGCCATCGCCTCCCAAACAGAACCTTCAGATAACTCTCCATCTCCAAGTAAACAATACACCCGATAGCTAGAAGAAATTAAAAATTTTTTAAAATATTAAGTTTGATGTGTAAGCACAATTAAATGAAAAGCCAAACCCCTCTAACATACTGTAGTGAGAATTCACTGCTTTTCCTATCCCAGACTCACCTCCCATTGCTCAATGCATTCACCCGAGATAACCTTATTTAACGTCAGACAAATTAAACTAAAATACTTCTGAGATTTACACATGAAAAAAAATAAGATGAGAAATACTCCGCTGCTTTTCAAACCTCTGTCTCAAAAATCGGGTCTTCGCCTCCTGTTGCAAGGCTTGAATGAACAGGCCCATTAAACACAGTCACTGTGACTCAGCAAGATCAGCAACAATGCAGGAAAGGTTCCTGTCTGCTTCCTCATTCCTACCATATACTCTACGGAAGGACGACCGATAATTTAGTTTCCAGAAACTATAGATCGGGGATGAACTCAGCTATGATTAAAGCATGTTACATAACCAGCACGATATGACTTTCTAGACTATTTCTCCTACCACTGAAACTTTTTATTTAGGTAAAACTCAGTTAGCAGGAATACTGCCTCATCTCTACAGGATTCAGCTGCTGTATTTTTCTTTTATCACCACTCTCTTTTTTACAGATGACAAAGCTTTATAAATGTTTGCTACCTATTAAAATTAAAGAAGAATAGTAAATTAGCTTTCAAATATATAATTTTAAGAGAAAATAATCAAGATGGCCATTAGTGACTGTTTTTTTCTCTAGACATTAAGCTATAACAGACTTCTGATCTGAATCCCACCAGCCTTCAGCTGAATCTGAACTCCTTTCACACAAGCTGCTCCCCAGTACTGCACACAAGACCACCTTTGCCTTCTGTCATGTAAGCACTAGTTAAATTTTTTCCACACGTAGCATCTGCTAAACTCAATTAAAATCAGCAAGTCATCTTTCACAGAAATGATTTCAAGCTAGTGAAGTGTAGGACATGTTAACTGGGCAGCCTATGCTCGAATGTACTAGAACTGTCACATAAAATATATCAACTACATCAGGCTATTTTGCTCCTCATACAGATTCGCCTTTAGACATCTACTTTTCTTGTGCACAAAACAACTGGCAGCAGCAGTCATTTTTGTCTCTGTGGAGTTGAGTGCCTTTCTGATAACATTCTGAAGCCCTGCTTTATGATTCAATGGTGATTCAATCGTACTCTTGCCCCTAACAGTTCCTTATCTAGATACATGTTCTCCATTACTTGTCATCTGACTTTGAAGACGCGCACCTCTGGTTTGCGTCCTCCTTCTGAGGGGGCACATGCCAGTATCAACATGGCTATCGATTACTGACTGGAAGTTTGAGGCTACTCTAACAACTTCTCTGTTCAGGAACATTACCTTGCAAAGCTGTCAGGTGACAAAAGCAACACATATATACACTAATTCTTGCTAATCTTTAAATCCTTGGTAGTTTTACTGGCAATGGCTTTGTAATTATCAAGCTAGTAATCTATCATTTAAAACCTGAATTTGAAATTAGATTTGGGAAGGGACAATAGAATAAAGGAGGTGGGTTTTCCCCTGACTGAGATAAAAATACAATTTCTTTTCACAAAACATTCCTGCTGAATGCCTATAACCATGGAATATGAAGATGGAATTACCTGGCTCTGTCAAAGAATTTGCCGGTGTACGCCATTCCGCATGCGGCACCAAGGCCCTGACCCAGGGATCCAGTAGCCACATCAGTGAAAGCTTGTCTCTGAGAGTAAAACGACAATTGTTTTACAGTGAAGATGGTTCAATGTACATCAAAATTCAGCTTCTCAAACCCCTTCAAATCCTGTTCCTCCTCTTCCTCTGCAATGCATGTACCTTTATGATCAGTGTCACAAACTAACTAGGCTCTCTGAGAGAGAATGGTACCTGTGGCCCAAGATCACTTATACATGTTCAGCTGTGAAGCCATAAATAACATCATCCTTCTTACAAGTCTTTATCTCTCCTGTACTGTTTCTGGCAATCAAGAATTGCTGCAAACTACATGCGTTTCTTGTCTTACAGAAAACATCATCTTTACATCCAAGGTTATGTGCACTCACTGGTACTGGGTGTCCTTCTAAGACAGAATCAATTTTCCTCAAATTCAGTAATTCTGCTTCTTGTAGAAAGCCAGCCTCTGCCCAAACAGAATATAAAATTGGTGCTGCATGACCCTAGAAAGAAACATAAATTTTAAGCACAGCACAAACTTCACAATATCATAGCATCAAGGCAAAATTCTACAAAGCTGACAAACCCTGGCATCAGGTTCTTACGTTTGCTAGGAACGCGGTGATTTTATAAAACACTTCTAACATGCAGCGTTCACACTGATGCTTGCTTCCAAGTCCCCCATGCCTATGCTGCGTAGACACCCCAAATAGCTCACTACAGTTAAGAGAGAAGGAATGTAGCACTCTCCAGGGTTGTTTAGGATGTCCTCAAGAAAAGCAACATGGAAGAGCAAGAAGGACTCTTCTCAGCCATGCAGGTTCAATTCCAAAAGGTAGTTTTGGTATCCAAATAAAAAACAAAAACCCAGAACAACCTGATTCAATCTGCTAAGGTACCAGTTTGAAGAACAGAGTGCTGCTCACTAAAGCAGTAAGCAGATGGATGAACAAGTGCTACACCATTAGAACTTCTTCAGTATGTATGTATTCAAGCAGGATGCAGTGAGTGACAAGTGGCAAAATGTTAAGCTTTGTGCACTCGGATGCTTGCAGTCAACTGCAAAGTAGCAATCACCTTCTGCCTGCGGAGTCATTAGGAGTCAAAAAAGCATGCAGAGGTCTGAAGTCATTTAACAACTCTGGGGAGAAACCCTGATTAATTAGGGAGAGGTAAAGAGAACACGACGAAGTGACTCTCCCTTGCTGCTTTACCACCTCAGCATTAGCTGCTTGCTTCAGAACGGCAATCGCGTCAGAAGGGGCAACAGCTCCGCTACCCAGCGCAGGGATCCGGTACACCACAAGCTACGCAGCACTGCCATAAGCCACAGCACGAGGAACTCTGCCTCCTCCCAGGAGTACCTCACCTGCCACTTCTCACAGCGCTGTGCTTCCTTAAGGCCTCGCAACCGCCTTCATGTCATATGATGGGAATGTGATTTGCAAGGGCACAATGCAAATGGGGGTAGAAGTGCTCATGGCCAGTCCAGATTACAGTTTTGTGTGCTTCCTGAACCACAGTGGCTTCAGATGTACTGACTTTCATAAACCACTCACTAACCTACCATAACCATTTCATAGACTGCTCCCTGAAAAGCTGACAGTAACTAGTGCACATTGTGACGTGACTGAAGGCGTAACAGCATGGCTACCTTTAAAAGTAGAGCCCAAAAACTAGCTGTGGCTTACTCGCTAGAGAATTGGTTACGCCAAAATGAAACAGATTCATACTACTTGACAGATTTTATAGACAATAACATTTGTTTTTTAATATTAGAACAACTTAACATAATGAAGTTAAGACTTAAAGACACATTATACAGACACTTTTGAATTATGCTACAGCTTAACCAGCTTTTGTCTTTCTGAAGTAGGCAAAATCCAAGCTCTCAAGTAGTTTCCATAGACTTCTGTGTAGATGCAAACATGGGTAAGCATAAGTCAAGACAAATCAATTTAATTTACAAACAGAGAGCTCTTCACTAGCAGACTGCAATGGTATAGCACAACAGTGTTTTACCTTTGAAAAAATAAAAGAAACAGTATAGCAGAACAGTTATTGGTTTACCTTTGAGAGAACAAACCGGTCGTTGCTGGCGTTTCTGGGATCTTGCACTTTGTACCTCATGGTATGGAAAAACAGCACAGACATGATCTCTGCTGCACTGCAACATGATGTAGGGTGTCTACAAGTCAAGACAGACGCAAGATTACTACTTCTCATTCTTGTTTTCCCAGGACCGTATCTTTAATATACCGCTTCACCAGTCCCCTACTCCTCAGCATTAAAATAGTGTCTTAAATGTTTTTGATAACCTGTCCCATCCACCATTAATTACCCCAATGCCAATTAGCTGTACTTCAAGACAGAGGGAGCCTTCTTATCTTGTTGAAGTGGATGTTAACAGACAGACCGTGTGACAGCTCAAGGACACATCTTTTAGAGCTCACCACTCTTCTTCCTCCCAAGGAACACCACCCTCATCAGGGCCTGTGAAGCACAGGAAGCAGTATGGCCCCGTGCCTGAAATCATACTCTACAGATTTATCTGGCGGCAGAGATTCACATCAATGCAGAGGAAAGACAGCTTTCCGCTGTACTCTAGTGACCGCCGAGTGAAGGAACTAAAAGCGTGGCATCGTGACCCTGTCTCTCCCACTGAACCACCTGGGATGGCTTTTGCAACAATTTGCAACAGCAGCACGAATGGACACTTGAGCTGTAACTTGCCTTAGAAAGACACAGGCACACGGTACCAACAAGCGATCACAAAGTCACACGAAAAGGGTCATTTCCGAGTGGCGAATACTGAATTACTCCAAGACAAGGTATGTATTTCATTTGAACTGTAATAGAAGGGCATTCAACTACTTTTACTTATCTCCATTACTGTAATTTAAATAACGACCACTGTACTTCTTATGCGCCTTGAAGGGATGGCACCACTCGTCCACTCGAGTGCATCGCTCTTGGCTTTTCACTTGTGATACAGCTTGAAAGGGGTGAGGAGGCTCTTTAAAAACCTTTATTGAGTGCGGAAAGTAGCATTTTTAAGATTTTACTGGTGTGAACAGGATCATTCTTGACATCAGTGGTTGCTACTGAAGTACAGGAAAGCGAATGATGAACAGGAAGAAGGTTATGGCTGCAGAAATCTGCACCAGCTTTGGAAATAACTCGCCCTCTCATCTCACTTTATCTTCTACCAACATCTTTCATCATCAGCACAGTACTCTTAAAATATTTGACTCTACTTATAAAACATGACAAACTTACTATGAAAGTGTCACATTTTGTTTCCCACATGTACATTTACCATGCATGTTAGGATTAGACAACACTTCCACTAGAACTTTAATTGGAATATTCTCTTCTGGTAGTAACAAACCTTCCCCCCCAACATCCCCAACAGTGCTGTAATAAGAGAATAAAAACATGCAAAACACTAGCAAAATACAAATTACGGTTAGTGTTCATCTCTTAGTAAGTACTCACACAGAGAGAACCAAAAGAATTAGCTTTAAACCATGGTTCAAACATATTAGTAAATATTTATGTATTTGAGTTAATCAATAAGCCTTACATGCTTGTTTAAAACTTTCATTCCTTTAATTTTATTAACTTTATACTTAACCATATACTTCTATGAACTCCTGGTCTCGGTAAAAAAAGTTTTAAACAACCTAAAAAGGTAACGTGTGGAAATAAAAAAAAAGGTAGAAAATTTTAATAAATTACCTGAAAATTAAAAAAATAAATAAAATTCTCATTAAAACTACAGGTCAATTAAATTACTTTCTACTAACAGAAATTACCCAAAATGTAACTACATATCAGATACCAGAAATCATTCTAAAATCAGCTACACAATTTTGTTATACAGCCATCCTAACTGCACCTACTCGTCTTCTATTAGCTCATACTTTTCTAGTAAGTTCTGTTAAAAGAATTTCTTGTTAAGCCTAGCAAAACGCACTTGGTTTACTTGTACAAGGAGAGGAAAAACCCACAAGCAAGTCACTGCCACTCTTCTCACACAACCTTCCACATCTTGTTCCTGACTGACGAACAACCTGGAACTTTGCAGGGATTAACACGCCAGAGAGCCAGAGAGCTTCCCCCAGAGAACTGCCCTGACTTTCAAATACAGCCCTTTGGTAAGAAAGCACACCCAAGCACATCGAAACACTGAAATTCTCGATCCACACAAATCCAGAGGAAAAGAGTCACTCCAATGTAGTTCTGTGGGGTTTTTATTTCTTATTCTGCATCAATTTCTATTCGATCCACCTGCACACATCTACACATTTCATCTGGTCACAACAGTGGTGGAATGTTCCAATGGAACACTGAAAGAAGAAAGCTAAAAAACTGAAGGAGAAAACTATTTGCAACAAGTGATTATACCACGTTATGAAACTTAACTGCCTCTTAGGAAATTTTTGCAACTTCCACTTTTAATGATTTAACCGTGTAATTCTAGGAAGCCAGGCACTGTTTCAAAACTGCAGAAATTTATCATTAGCTACAAGACGCTCTACCCCTTTTGATAAAAACATCTGCACTACTTATCTAAAAGAAAAAGTTCTTCCACACCCAAAAGCAAATACATCAATCTCCACAACTAACTTAATTTCTTTCCCCACCTATAAGGCATTTTAAGCACTTTTTTCCCCCAGGTCACTGTATTTTTCCACTACAGCTGGTAAAGTACTCAAAGTGGAGCATCTTCAGGATCAGACTGCCAGGTCTTTTAGCCCTTGTCCCAACAAAGGCTGTACTTTCTTTAACAAAAGTTAGTACGAGTAAAGACTGCAGGAACTGGTCAGATCTACTGCAGAACCACTGTGTTGCAACTTATGTTACAGGTTACAGAAGTAACTTCCTTGAAAGAAGCAGGCAGGTTCTGCTTTGTTTGAAGTGCTTTTATTGCACATATTTCCTTCAGTTTTACAAATTACACCTTTAACAAACACAGATTTCCTTAACAAAGTCAATGCAAACAGGACAATTTTTTTAATTCACTCTAAGCTTCTATTTAAACTTAACTCGCATTCAAACATGTACGCCAGTGATTTAAGCAAAGCTTACTGTCTCATTCAGGTTTTGGAAAACACATTCATAACGTATAGATTTTTATATGTATTTGATTTGTATTTCTATATGTATTTGATTTTGCCTAACACTGTAACAGACTCTGAATGTCTTTCAGGTACATTACTATACTGTCATCTTGGTAGCCAAATCTTATTAATTAAGCAAATACAGGACTTATCAACAGAATCTTCCCTCCAGAGCCCATCTTTCATAATCTGCTCATTATTAGGTTGTGTAATAAGTTCAGACTCAACACAACTCTAGTGCTAGAACAAACTAGAGGGATTAATGAAATGCCTTTGTGCAAGAAATACTCAGTATTGTAGCATACATGAACTAGCAATAAAAACCTTGAGTAAAACTATTTTTATTGTTTCTTCACCAGTCCAGGCACAACAGTTTTACTACTGAAATTTATGGACCACAGAAGAGAATCAAAGGCTGTAGAGAGACCCTTATTCCTTACCAGCACATCAGAGAAACAGCAGAAATAATTTCATACATGGAGAAGACAACTGATACCATACATCACTGTGGCCTATTTAAAACACACACTGGAAGCTCAAGTTTGAAGCCTAAGCTCTACTAAGTAGATTTAGTACAATTTTCTTACCTACATATTCACGCAGGCTTGTGTAAGACTGCCCGTACACTAGCTTTGAAACAAGTCAAGAATTAAAAGAGCAATTGTTGGGTGTTCCATACTTCTCTCCAGACTGGACCAAGCAAGCCACGGCTTTATAAAAACCCACTCCTAGCGTTAGCTGAGAGGACCCACGTGTCCCAACAGTCCATTTTACAGGAAGAACCAAAGCATCACTTCCATTTGCTGGATGCAAAAGGGACCAGTAAAGTTGGGCTGCCACAGGCTTGGAGCATGAGCCATGGGAGGCAGCCCGCGCTGGGGGCAGGCTGGAAAGCGCAAGGCGACTCAAAGCCTGAAAATATTTCAAACGCCGCCTTTCTCCAGCCAAACCTCAGCGTCCGAAAGGTTTCTTCAAGATTTGCTTGGCTTTTTAAAACACTCAAAGAGGAAATTGCGAGGAGATGGGATTAAAAAAAAAAAAGACACAGCAGCATTCTATACGGAAGCACTCAAATGTATTATTCAAGCAGAAAAACTGGCTTTAATTTGACATGAGTAAAAGCGGATGGTTTGCAGAGATTTTTTTCCATAGGTAACGCAGGATCAAAGGAAGGATAACGCTGGAATCTGCACACATCAGAGCCTGCCCTGAACCCCGTCCAGAGGCCTGAATAAACCGCCCATTGGAGACCGCGGGCATGTCACAGATAATCCCGCTTGGGGCTCACTTGAAATTCTGTGCAGAATTAGTTCCAACTGACGGGCACGAAATGAAAAAGAAACCGCTTTGCGCCTCGGGCACAAATTCTTTGGTTTCCAGGCCTGCACCAACTTAGCATTCCCGGCCTCTCTCTCCCCCC